>NC_041222.1:51156969-51194469 GCF_002837175.3 Physeter macrocephalus
GCCTGCGCGTCCGGAGCCTGTGCTCCGTGACGGGAGAGGCCACAGCAGTGAGAGGCCCGCGTACCGCAAAAAAAAAAAAAAAAAAAAAAAAAAAAAAGGAAGAAGACAGCAGCCAATTCCTCCTGCTCTGTCTGCCTCTGCATCCCGTTTCCACCGCCACCATCTCACTTCAGAATCTTGTTACTTGCCTAGAGTCAACTAACTGCACAATGACTGCCCAAAACTTTTCTCTGTGGTGCTCCAATCCTTCCGACATGCGTTCAGGAGCCAGCTTCCCTAAGAACTTTCCTAAATTATGTCACCAGACTGCTACTAAATGTAAAGGCTCCAACCATCCATGAACTATGTATAAATGCCTCTGCTTGACCTTCAAACCTTTCATAGCAAGTTTCATCCAAACTTGATCACGTGGGATAGAAGAAATGACAAAGGGTTTAGTCTTATCCCAAGCCGGGAGCACAGTTCCTAACATGCAGCAGACACATAATAAATATTTCCTAAAATGGAAAAGAAGGAAACTTAGGTATTACACAGATGACATCATGCCACTCTCCTGCATAAAGTCCTTTAGTGGAGTGTCACTATCTATAGGATACAGTTCCAACATCTGAGCACAACTTGGCTCTTGTATACCTGCCTCTCACTACTATTGCCCCGGCTCTCTGAGCACGTGCCTTACAGAATCACTTGCTTCCTTTACTAATGAGCCTTTGCATACGATTTCCTCCCTCTGATTTTTTTTGTATGCCTCTTATTTGTCCTTCAAGATTAAATTCAGAAACTTTCCTGATCCATTTCATTCTGGATTAGCTACTCTTAAGATAGAGTATGATTCTATCGCTAGCACATATTGCATGTCTATTTCTCTGTATTCCTCACTCTGTGGTAAACTCTTTGAAGACAGGGACCACATCCTCTTTTTCTGTTCTCCAGGGTCTACCACAGTACTCATACTTAATATACTTTGGTGAAAACACTTTCTTTTCTTCTACTGGCTACCATCAACTAGCTATATACAACCAACAAACTACTTAATTGACTGGATTTAATTTCCACTTCAGGCCCTTTGGCCTCTACACTGTGCTCCATCCAAACCAGAAAAAAATACATTTTCTAGCTTTCATGTTTCTTCTAACGTCATTCTGAACTTTAACTTGTTGAAATTTCTCCCATCTTTCAGCACACATGTAAAACAGCAGTGTCTTATACTGTTTTTTTGTATCCAATTTCCTAACGTTTCCTTTAGCATTGTAGTATTTTCTAAGAATTCCTCACAATTACAGTAACATTCGCCAAATATCAGTTATTCGACTATTCACATTATTCTGTACACTACGACGTAAACTTCTTTATGGTAAGGTTCATGTTCTATTTGTCTATCTCTCCTAAATTATATCATTTCTGGAATGTAAAAAAACACTCTCATTAATGTTAAAGTGATGAGAATCTGTGTCACAATGAACTCTAGAACACAATGCAACAGAACTTGAATAACAAAACTGTGAGCCTGTGCAGAAGACTCTCACTCTACATACAGCAATATAGTCTTTTATAACCACATATTCCCGAGATTTAACCTTTTTTTTCTTGCTTACATGCATTTCTATCCTGCAGCCCTAACCTTCGATCAACTTACTTTATATTCTCATTTGCAGGTACTTCGGGCAGTTGCACGGTAATCATGCCATCCAAGTTGGTCTTCCCAATGAAGGCAGGCTTGGTTCGTAGGACATCTGGTGCAGTCTTTGCGGTTACCCTGTGCTGCAGCCCCCCAGCACTGTTGCCACGATTTGTCAGCACAAATGAATATGACTTCTCAGGCTTCAGGTTGACAATTAACTTCTGGGTAGCTCGGCCATCCACTTCTTCTACCATTTTCCCATCATCATAAAGAATCTAGAGAGATACAACCAATCAAAGAGATTTGGTTATCAGTCAGGCAATGAATATTTTCTAACTAATATGGTACTTGCTTATGGAAAATACATATGGGTCATTTCTAATTTGGGGCATTTCCTAAGCCCGTAAGTGCTCATAAATTCTAGAGATGGCATCAGTTTTCTTTTGTTTCTTATTGTGTAATGATACAATGTTTCTAAGTCTATCAAAAATACACAAAGAAATGTACAATAGCTTAACAATATTTGGCCCCTCAGTTGTCTGTGATCTTAAGGGAATGTTCGCAGGAGTGCTCTAGGTTTCAATGCATCATCCACACCACTTTTTTCCAAACACTTCCATTCTTGTTCCCAAATATACTTTTACTTTCAAAAATGTTTCTCTATTCTTTCTTTCCCAGACTTGTACTTCTTGCTAACATTTGCCAATATCTCTCAATGGGAAACTAAAGTTTAAAATATTCAAAGAATTCAGGTCAATTAACAAATTACTTAAATCCCAGGATACTGCATTACAAACAGGTAGAAACCATGTAAATTTCATTTCCTGATGAAAAAACAAAAGCACTAGCTTAGATGTAGAAAGTTCAACTTGGAAGTGCTAGGTGACCCGCAAAGAATGCCGCCCTGGGTTTGAGCTCCTGCCTCCTCTTAAGAGGGGAAAGGTCACACTGCCAGAGAGCCAGACTCAGTCTGTTCTGTGAAAGCCACAGAGAGAATAACAAGTATGTGTGGCTGACTCAAAGCAGTCAGTATGCTTGGTAAGTAACTTACCCAAGTGACCTGCCCCCTCCACTTTTACCGGTGATATCTTCTTACACATTAGAAAACAACTTACTTTGAAAGGCATGGCAGAATTATAATTCTCTGGAATCTCCCAAGACAGTAGCACTGAAGTCTTCATTACTGCTTTGACATGAAAATTTTTTGCAAACACTGCTGGAAAAGGAAAAACAGTGTATTTAAACTACTCCTAAAAACGTATGACTTGTCCTTTTCCATGGACGGGAGGGCTTAAGCTAGATGCCATCTACTTTGATCAGACAGAGAAGTGTGATTTGCCTACCTGTTAAGAGCATTCATTTTAATACCTCATTCTCATAAAGATCTCTCCTTTCTCTCCCATTCAGTCAACTATATTGTGTTTTCCTTACCTGAGAACATTGGGGTGCTGTCAGCCAGACTTGCTTGGCATTCTCTAACTGAAATCTAAGGCATCCAAAACATATTAAGTTTTACATACTTTACCTTTTTGCTTTTGCTGAACCTATTAATATGAATGGGCCGATCAGTTATTTATAGCTTCAAAATACTGATTTCCAAAGACCGACATTCCTTTAAGGGAGAAAGGCCGTAAGCAGACAAATCCTACCTTGATCCACAGGCAGTGTCCTGAACTGGACACTGGGACTATATGGCCCGGGGCCTTTGCTCGTGTGAGCACGTACTTTTACATCATATGTGGTATCTGGTTTTAAGCCACTGAGTGTCAGAGTGGTGTCAGCTGGAACAATAAGCTGCTCCATTGGAAGAAGAGGGATATTGATATCCCTATAGAGAAGGGTATACTTGGTGATAATGCCATTTCTCTCTGCCAGGACAGGTGGCTGCCAAGATAACTGGACAGAGGTTGATGTGCTGCCTTCTGAGTGGAGGTTTTGAGGGAATCCAGTTGGGACTTCTTCTGGAACAGAAATCTCCTTCACCATCTCCTCCCCAAAGCCCACTTTGTTTCTGGCTGAGAGCCTGAAGATGTACGATGCTCCTTTGTGGATGTCTGTCGCTGTGAAGTGATCTTCTTTTTCAGAGAACTCAAGGGTAGTGAGTGGCTCCATATCCTTCCGGCCAAATTTTAGACGGTAGCCCTGGAGGGGTCCAAATGTGTCCACAGGAGGGTGCCACTGAATGAGAGCAGTATTCATCTGAGTGTGGTTAATCACAAGCCGGGGTTTCCCTGGAACTGGAGCACACAGGAGGGAGTGGTGAGACCACGCTCGCTACATGGGTGTTTGCATTTCAATCGCTGATGAACGGGAATGCCACTCCACGGGCATTTCCATGCCTTTACTTATAAAAAAAAAAGCCAAAGCTTGGTCTATATATCTTTGTGGAAATATGCTCTTTCTCATACTCTTTTAAGGTAGGGTGAGATATTAGAATTTGATAACGGACAGAAAATAGGAATTATTATTGAAACGATAATTTAAGGAGATTTTTTTAAACATCTTCACGTTTAGAATCTTAACGCATAGAGGTTCATGCCGCAGAGAAATGAAGTTCAGTAAGGATTAGCCAGTTAGGTACAGCTACTAAGAATAATAATTAAAATATATTTAATTACTGGGTACATACAATGTACCAGGCACTGTACTAAGAACATTACATGTAGTATCTCACTTGATTTACATCCTTCACTCCTGACTCTGTGCCCTGCTTAGTTATTATCTTCACTTTGTATAAGAAAAAAATGAAACAGAGAGAAAACTGTGCAAAGTTAGATGTGTAATAAGTGAGGATGCTATGAGACAAACATAGGTCTGTCTGAATCCACAGCCCAAACAACTTAACTAGTATGTTGATTATAAATTAAAAAAAAAAAAAAGGGTAATGTAAAATAATGTTGCTCTGACTTACTGTGGATCTAATTTGCATTTTTTGTTTATACCATCCACACCAGTCATCCTCATCAAGTTTTGCATCTAGTAAAATAGGAATTATATTAAGACCTACCCCATATTGTTGTTATGAATGTTAAATGAGGAAATGCACGTAAAAGTCTTAGAACAGTGTTTTACATTTAATTAATAATTGTTAATAATCAGAATATTAAGGTTCTTGTGGTCAGGGGCTAAGTACATAATTTCTTTTCAAGTTAAATAAGTTAGATATGTGAATAGGTCTAATATACTCAATGTATTATTACAATCGTATTTTTTTTTTTTAACAAAGAGTAATTATTCCTGGAATCCACAGACAAGGACAGTGGTAAACAACACAGAGCCAGGAGTTTCTTTGGAAATAGTCCAAAGATGAGGGACGGGAAAAGAGTGTTACCAGAATTTAAAATAAGCTAATAGAAAGGGGAGAAAATATGGTCAAAAGGGAGGAAAGCTTACACTAATGGCAATGAAAAATACACAGGCAATGAAAAATAGTATCATAGGGATGTAGATATAAGTTAAAAACAAAAACAAACTAGAAAGATGTTGAGATAATATACAGAATATTAACTTCAAAAATTACTTGGTTAACCTGCTCACTATATATTTCAGACCCCAGTAGTGGTGTGCTTTGTCCAAGAACACATTCTTTGTGATATTTCTATCCTTAACCAATGAAATAATATAATAGTTTTGTTTCACATGTTGGATAAGTTCATAGTAAGTGGGTTCATCATGTGTGGGAAAATAGTTCCTGAAGTTTTTAATGGCAATTATATATATACACGTGTTGAAGGTTGACCCAGAAACCAAACCAATCCAAACCAAAAACTGTAGACTCACTGTTTCTCATGGAAAGGTGTATCCGATATCTTACTAACCAACTAAGAAACTCTCAGAACAAACCCATTCATAAGTTGGTGAGTGCTTGATTTATTCCATTTATTTTTATTTTAAATATATTTAAAATTATTTTCATTTAAAAATCACTTTAAAATAGATATTGGCAAGTATCCTTAATTTCTCTCTCTGTGTGTATAGTATTTACATGATTTGCCCATTAAAATATCAATGACGTCAAGAATTAAACATTTGAGACGGCTGAGAAAAAAATGGGCCTTTCAGCAGAAAATACATCCTTCGATAAACAAAACCTGGTTGAACTTTTGGGGAAAAACATAACAATTAGGTCTCCACATTTTCCAGGGACAATATATTTTGTTAAAAATATTTATCAAAAGTTTTCAAAATTCTGGTTATGAAGAACTGCATCATAGTAAATACACTGTGCACCTTGTTTCTATAAGATGCATGTAAGGGAGGATAAATAAAACAATTTAAAATTTCCTGCAACCACAAATATAGGTTGCGTTGTAATAATATTCGTCAGCCATATAAGAGTATGTTTTTATTATCTGGTGTTTCACTTCATAATATTGCTATGGTACAAATTTGGAGAAATTTAACTAACTCGTAAATTCTAAGAAAAAAAGATCTCATGGCCTTATGAAAATGTACATGTATTCTTCTGTGATAGTCAAAGCTTAGGTTGCACTAATGCCTTTTGTTTTTGATGCTGGCACGCCCTTTCTTGTTCTGGGATATAAACACTGTGGGCTTGGTATCATGAAAACAAAGTAATGCTCTAGAAGTAAGAGCGTCAGTTCTGATCTACTGGTTCCCACTGCTGTGCCAGAAGCACCTCGGTCTGCTCTCCACTGCCAAGACAGTCACTCCTTTCCCCGGCAGAAGTTTCACTAAGCCTGAAAACTATGAGACAATCAGCCTGGAAGCAACAAGATGCACTAGTGAAGGATTCAAGAAAGAAATGAAAGCTGAGGCAGCTAGAGGAAGAACTGCCCAGCATTGCCTCAGGAGAGGCTAGCCACATGAAGGGAACACCTAAAATCCCCCGAAATGTGTGAATAGTAGATGCAGTTTAAATAAGCTAGGGTAAGGATTATGGACAGTTGTGGTATTTCATCCAGGGAGTAACAAGTAGAAAAAAGGGAAAAGGAATGAGGAGAGTTCTACAACATGGCATGAATGGTTAAAAAGAATTCTCCAATACTGCACGTACTGGCAATGAAACCCACTCCATCTCTGGCTTCCAGAAATTCTATGGATGAAACATTTACCAACTACTCACTTTATGTAAGGACTTATATAATGACATGCAGGCATTTGGGTGGGAAAATAAAAGATGGATAATGCAGGGTCCTTGTCCTCTGATCAGTGCATACTCCAGGTGGAGAAATGAAGAGGACCAGTAGATGGTGCTGCATGTGGAGTTGGGTACAAGGTTCTAATGCCTTAGGGTTATTGTGTGGACCACTTTTAAAGGCCATGCAGTGGCAGGGTCAGTGGGTCTGCTTACTCCAGCCTAGGAGCTGGAGGATTGGCAAAAGGAAAGAGTCTTAAATACTTACTCTGGGAGTTGGAGGTCATTTTTAGCAGTGTGTTAGTGAACTTATTGGAAGAAGAAGGCCCAGCTGCACAATAAATAAGCTAACTCTAACTTATGTCATGACATATAATCTCTTCTCCCTTTTGCCTTTTGGATTATTCTTATCTCCTTACTGTATTCTTCCTCATAAAAATCTCTCATGACTTCAGAAATGGTACACATGTACTGCCCTTTACTTCTTCTTAGTAAGAGCAATCATTGGAGATCAACCAAGGCACTCAGTCCCAATGGCTCTAAACTTAGCTTCAATTTAACTTAGCACCTAAGTAGCAACAATCATAAATGACTGAACCTAAGCCTGTTACTTCCAAATTCTCTATGTCATTGTCATCTTTTCTCTCATCCTTAAACATAGCTTCTCAGTACAGTACTGAAATTCATGTAAAAATATAGAGAAAATTTCAAACCAAAGAATATGCCTAAAACCACAAGATTTCAGGCAGTAGACCAACTATTATGATACAGAGCAATGGGAGTATTAACAAAGAAACTACAAAAATTCACAATCGTTGAGACATAACAGCCAACATTTTATTCCAAAGCATCCCTCAGGTTACATGAATCCTACATGGATTGCTTAAGTTATGGCCTGTATTTTTATTTCAAAGATATGATTGTTCACAGATTCTAGAAACAATGTATTATACAGAAACATATCCTAAAACCAGGAATTTTACTATTAAAATAAAATTTCACGAGAATTCCTGAATTCTCCCTGGAAGCTATAACTAAATGCCCTTATAATTGTGGTTATTAGGAGCTCACATCTGTGAGGTAAACTCAGTAATTCTTCATAGTTATATAAATACAAGGGAGTTTTGTAATACTATATAAAACAAAGCAAATTAATCTGTTCAATAATGACTTTAGAATGGTTTTTTACTATAGGTTGGCAGCAAAGAAAACTAGAGCTTTTCTCTGAGAAGGATTATAAATCTGGATTCTCCCATCTCCCACCCAGGATCAGTAGGGAGGTCTCAAGAAAATAAATGTGCAGACATCTCAATTATAAGCATTTCCTCAATACCCAAGTCTCCATTGATTAAGAAAGATCTGAAATTGTGAATGCAAATTGCAAAATAATTCTGTATATAAGACCCACAATTCTAAATAATGTTCTGTATGGTGACTAAAAAGTGATGAGCTAATCTTAGTGACATTAAAATAGGCAATATTATTCCTTGTTCTAGGATTCGCATCCCTTGGCGATAAATCCTCTACTTTTTTGTCCTCGTTATAGGACCTCCCCATCTTACGGGCAATAGGAATCTGATGCTTCAGGTAAGACATTTCAGGCTTATTAAGACACAGTTATAAATATGGGTGAAGGAAATGTACTTTCTTCATTTTGGGGTTCAATTTCAGGGGTTTACCCTCGGTTGTCTACATTCCAATAGAGGCTGATTCCATAGCCAGACAGTAAGCATGTCCCCACTGAACATGCACCGTATCTCCTATGCAGGGTACTGAATAAACTTGATACGATGGTATTAAAAAAAAAAAAGGCCCAGAAGATTTTGCCTTGAAGGAGTTTTGCCATCTGTAATCCTGCTGCTTGAGGCAGTTCCAGGTGGCGGGATATGAGCGAGGCAAATCTTATGACATTTAGATAAATTTGGCCGTGAGCACAGCACCCAGGAGGGTCCTCAGCATCACAGCTGTTCTTTGCTTTATGCCTTTACATCGAGGTGTGTTCCTAAAAAGTTGTGTGAGAAGTGATTCAGGAGGAATAAATCAAATCATAGCTGAAATGTTCCACGGGAGATTTCTACATAAAGGGATTGAAGAAGATTCCTTCTGTAATTATCTCTTAATTTATTGGTTTTACAATGTCAGGTCTTCCAACATGCTGTTTTCCTAATGTGGCCAACCAAAGTGAGACTAAATAGCATTATGAAGCTTTTTTCTTCAGAAAGGAGCAATCTGGTATTAGTCTTTTTGCTTCTCTTCATTCTCTTTTCTGTTTCCCATTTTTGGTGCAATTTGTCCTCTTTAGAATCCCCACGGCAAGGGGTGAGGAGGAGAAGATGACAACAAATAAAACTTTAAGTCATCAACCCAGTTCAAGATGGCAGCTCTTCTAACAGGTTTGCTGCTGGAGGGGGGAGGGGGGTGAAGCTGTCACATGATTTCCCTCCCTAGATGGTCTGCCTTCCAGACCCTCATGGGACTTGCTCCTTCACATCTTTCAAGTCTCAGCTCAAATATCCTGCCCCTAAGAGATCCCCCATCACTCTTTCTAAAACAGTCCTTAGGGACTGCCCCATCCTTAATGCCCACATACCTTTATTTTGATAATTTATCACTTCCTGGCATTTTATTATTATAAAACTCATTTATTCACTAGTTAATTATGTTAGTCAGAAAATAAATTTCAGGAGGTCAGAGTCTTTTTGTTTTGTTGATTGTTCTATCAAAGTACTGGAAATAGTGCCCGATACATAGTAGGTGCTCAAATAATATTTGTTGAATGAGTGATTGAATAATCTGGGTAAAGCAGGTTATTCAGTTATTTTTACCCTCTGAACTATATATCAAAAATCACTAAAGTTGACCATTGTACGTTTTTCCCTCTGACCAAAACCACCTGTACCATTTGGAAAATTATTCTTATTGTTGCCGGGAACATATTCAAGATACATATATGCACAGATACAGTTACCTGCCCCAGTGGTGGACACCAGTTTGGGTTTGCTGCGAGCTCCATCTCCTTTGGTGGTGTAGGCTGTGACAGTGAGGGAGTAGGAAGTTTCAGGCTGTAGCCCAGAAATAATCATGTCCTGAAATGACACAAGAGAATAACATTGATTCAAAACATACACTGCAAATGCCCTGGGGGAACAATCAAGGCAGCCACCTTCCTTCTGCGCATGCGTAAACATTCCCTGCAGCCATGCCAAGCACTGGAAGTTTCATGCCTAGAGCTCATGCTGTGGATGACCTGTCTTCATGCTGACACTGAAGTGGGGTCTTCAGCCATCCTAAGAGGCAGCTCTAAGGGGTAGTAGTCAAAACCACAAAACCTGGAGGCAGACCTCCTGAATTCTTGAATTTAAACATGGCTTTCCTTATTTACTAGTTTGGTGATTCAGGGCAAGTGACTTTAACCCGTCTGTGCCTGTTTCCCATGTGAAAGTTGGAATGTTGGGACCGTCTAGGGCTACTAAAAGATTAAATGAGCTATATTGGGTAAACACTTAAAAACAATGTGTGGCTTGTAGTGAGCAATCCCTACTCTAGCTGCTATGATATGCCAGCTGCTCTCCATGTGCTTGCACTGTAGCCTGGCCCTCAGATTGCTGATGGGGCTGATGCCAAACAGTATGTATTATCACCATGTAAATATTTTACCAAATGGCTGATCTCTTGGCCCTAGATAGCCACAGAGAGCCAGAGAAGTTTCTTAGGACTCAAATAGTATATCAGTGGTTAGTGGTATAGGCTATGGACTAAACTCATTATAAACTAAGGAGAATTTTCTAATGATTTGGAGGCCAGGCCATAAAACCACATTAACAGGACTTGTTCTACTACATCATGAATATGTGTTCAATTAATTCCGACAATGTAGAAAATGTTAAATATCACAAACTGTTTATCAAAACTCTTACTTTTCTCTTAGTAAGGACCCAAAGCTCTCTATAAGAGAAGATAATCACAGAACTGTTCTTCTACATTGGAAGTTACATGACTCTTTAGATACAGTGCTGGCTATTAATTTGTTCTGATATTTTCCTTGGTGCTACATACACACACAGAAAAAAAAAAAAACAAAAACCCCAAAACCAAAAAAACAACTTTCAGATTTTTAGCACAGCTATGTTTTCAAATTGAATACTGATAAATTTAAGAAAATATAGAATGTCATTGTCTTTAGCATCTAAAGACAACGCAAGTGAGAGTTTAGTGAATGGATTGGATTGTGTGAAGAACAGTGGAAGTTTTCTGTGCAAGGCTGTAATGGGCACCACAGAACTCACTGGTTGACTCTGATCCCAGGGATGACAGCTTTCGACAATGTGCTTTTTTCGAAAGTGTAGGAATATCACCAGTGTGGAAATTCAAGAATTTCAGATACTATCCTGAAGAGCCACTGGAAATACTACTCTGTCAGATGAATAGACTAAATCTATTTATTCTATTAAATAGATTTAATAGAGAGAGATTTTATTTTCAGGAATGGTTTCACTAACATTACAGAGAATATAAAAACCAAGTGAACCACCGGAGAGCGGCATTTAAAATGATGGTACACTGGCGATTCCCAAAATTATGACGGGTGAATGCCAGCATTATTGTTTCCAAGGTCCCCCTGATATCACAGAATTACTGATGAAAGCAGGCCAGGCTAGGAGGAAAAAGAAGCGAGGCCTGGTTCTATCACCAAATCGTGCGGCAAGCAATGTACGTACCCTGAGCCTTCTATAAATTTCTCATTCATAAAATTGGGATTAACCACACACGTCCTTCCTCGCATACAGGTTGTGATAGGATAATGTAAGTAGTGCCACTCAAAATGTTCGAGCCCTCTGTCATGCTCTAATCTCAGCTGGACACCCCTCTCTCTGCCTGGATCACATCATCTCTTGGTTTACATTTTCTTTTAAGCTGTGGGCGTACTTACTTACTCAGCGGTTTCCACACCCTTTGTCTGGGGTAGCGTGACTGATATCAGGGCCACAGCTCCACACTCTCTTTTTGTTCTCCTAGCCCATCTGCCCCTTCTTGACTTCTTGCCCCTGCTTGCTAAAAGCTGGCATTCCCGGATGTTCTGTCACAGTCACTCATCTGCTACATTTCTCTCTAGTCCTAAAAAAAAAACTGGATCCATCTCTAAAACTTAAAGAATTTTTTCTGCCCATATCCTAAATTCATCTCTAGCCCTGACGTCCCCCCAGGGCTCCAACGGCATGTATTGGGTTGGCCAAAAGGTCTGTTCGGGTTTTTCCGTAAGATTTTACAGAAAAACCCGAACGAACGCTTTGGCCAGCCCAATACAGTGTAAATATTTGTTGGACGTTTTCCTTTGACTATCAAGTGTTACCTCCACTTCAGCTTAACTAAAGCTTAAACGTCATTCCCAGAAGCAGACTCCCCTTCTTACTTCCATATTTTAATGAATGGTGGAGCATCTTCAAAACTTATGACTGATCTTTGGTCCATTTTTCTTCCTCAAATTCTTAGCTAGTTAGTATGTTTTTGTCCATTCTTCCTTTAAAACATTGATCATAACTGTCCCTTTTTCATTTCTGATGCTCAACTTTTAAAAAATTTTTTATTACTTCACGACTTAGGAAAAGAACTCTGTTTCCCTGTCTACTGTATTTTTTTTCCCTCTAATCTATCCATTAAGTTATTGATTTTTAAGCTTCAGGTAATGACCCATTTAGTACGTAATGAAATCGATTTAGCCATTCAAGACCAGTGTTTTTAAACAAATGAAATATACTTGAATATTAAAATTTGCATATATTTAAAGGTAAGGTATTATTTTGTAAAACCTTTATTTTAAACATATGCATGAATTGGTCATGGCATATAATGCATTTCTTACTATAGGTCATGGTCAAAGAAGTTTATAAAACACTGCTACACTGTCAATTTCATGAGAAGTGATAGCTTGACCATCATATTTACCAAGAATCCCTACAAGAGCCCTGTGTTTTGGCAAAAAAAAAAAAAAAATTTACTAAACAAAAGAATACCTCCTACCAGGCTTTATCTTTTTGCTCCTTTTAATAATTTTTTTTATCTCTCCAGGACTGAAGAGTTAAAGGCCAGCTCTTTAGCTTGACACTTTAGGTTTTTCTAACATTATATTAAAATTTAATCTCTTAGTCGTATTTAGTATTAATTTACTAACTTGAATCCTTCAGTCCTGTCAAATTGCCAAGCTCACTGTCACCTGACTATTATCACACTCCTGACTGACTGCTTCTGCTGTGCTGACCTTTAAAAGTACATTCCCACCTCCAACTCACCAACATACACAGACAGACACTTTTACTTCTTCAATCCCTACTCATCAGTTAAGTTCTCAAATAAGTTTCAGGACTTCTACCATCCTGGTCCACTGTCTCTGAACTCACAGCTCTTACTGATATTGCCATTAAAATATTAATTAATTATACATTGCTTGAGGTCATCGCTTTTGTTGTATTTTATGGAAATGTTCTGAACTATATATCCTTCCTAGGCACCTGGACTGTAAGCACTTAGAAGGCAGGTGTCACGTCTTGTGTCCTCCACAGTACCTTATACATAATAAACTCTCAATAAAAAACAGTCCATTCACTAAAATATTTTTTAAAAAATTCTTCACTCAGTAAGATACTTTCTGCTTCTTGGCATGACTCATGCAATTTCACTCAAATTTGTATGGGTACAACAGAGAATTGCCATTTCTAGATAGAGTTAATTAGTGCCATACCTAGGTCATGTTATGCACTGAATATGTAACTCTCGAGCAGGATTTATGAGCAGCCCAGAACAAACTTAACATCTCTCATCTGTGATACCTCCACTTAAAGCATGCCTCCTCAACTGTGTCACAAGGCAGAGTTAGTAGCAGCCACCAAAAAACATAAACTCATGATATTTCTTATGCAATCAATAGCATCACAGCAATTTCACAAAACAAAAACCAAAATGAAAAGTGTACCACATAGTGGAAGTACTTTAAAAAATAATTTGTTAGTTCATGCATCCAAGCAAATTGTGATGACATAGTACAAATAAATGAAAGAGGAGTATAAGAAAAAAACAACCATTTATAATCTGTTTTGAAAAAGCAGCCAGAAATTACTCACATGTTCAGTAGTATCATCAAATTCCCACTGATTGAGATTAAGAAGGTTGGGAGGAGGGAAACAAAATAAAAAGAAATGAAGAGAAATTTGTAGCCTGATAAAGGCAATGGTGCCCTCCTTAGATTAAAAAAATAGAAGAAATAAGCAACTGAAGAGGTGTGTACAATAAAATTCCAAAGAGTATATGTGTGTTATGCTGCCACCTTCATTCCTAATTGAGAAGTTAAAAGTAAATATGTTCTATGTTGTTATCACTAAAACTGGCTAATTTTTTTTAATGCATGGTTCATTGGAATGAATCAATAAGGCATAGCCAAAAGCTGATGCACACTACATTGTGACATTTATTTTGATTTCTATCTAGGTTACACAATTCAAGTCACTATTTAGATTAACATCTTTTATTAATGTTGAAAATGTACAGTCTCAGTGAGGTCCTGTAAGATGCAAAAAGAATTCAATGAATAGTTAAAGAGAACATGAAATGAGCAAAAACCAAACAAACCAAAAACCAAAACAACACCACAAAGAAAATCAGCAAAATAATAAAGAAAAGCCAAAGTAGAAGAGGAGAAAAAAAAAAAGATTGAGTTGATATTTAAGGCATTTTGTATCATATTATTTCACTAACTACCATATTCCCAATGAAAACAGCAACAGAACTACAGTTCTATAACGTAAGATTATCTATGAACTGAAGAAGGACATCAAAGCATGATGGTCGTATCATTTTATTTCTCATAATTGCAGATGTACCAAATAAAACGTAAGCAGTTAGCGCCTTATTAATTTTATACTATAAGAACTTTCTATTTTATGGGCAGTACAAAATAACTGTTTACAAAAAAGCAAGTCAATGGTCCTTTTCCAGAGTCTTAAGGGACACAATGAATTTCCAACTAAATTTATAGAAATGGCCTTCAAACCAAAACCATACAACTGGATTTGAGGAAGATAAATTAGTCACTAAGCCAGACCCCTTTAGTTAGAGTGTTCCGAAACTGAAGCAAACATAAGTACCTTTGTGAGTTGATTATATTAAGACTTTGGAGTAAGTACAAAGTAAAGACTTTGGGGTAAAAAAACAGGGCCCTTTATAGCCCTGTTATCTTCACAGAGAAAAGAAGGCAACATTTGGCAATCTGGCACAGCAGTTTTCAACTTTGTTCATAATCTTCCCCACTTTCATACAAAGGAAGGAATTTTCAATAGAAATAGCTTCAAATTTTCACTAATCCCATCCATTTCCATGCCCAGCTACCAATTTGCTGGATAAGCAAAGCACTCCCCTATTCCTAATACAGCATCGCTATTGGAACAAGCATAGGTAAGCTAGTCCATGGGTTATGTATAATCTCCAGTAGGGCAGTTCTTAACTGAAATCTTCCTCTCCCTTTCAGAAAAATATGTATAGGTAGATTTATTATGGTACTGTCTTTGAATCACTTCTAATTTATTTTTAAAAACTGAAAAAAAAATTAATGTCTGTTTTAAACAGCATATTACAAAACCAAATTGTGACTACATGGTTGTAAATCACTGCCTTAGGGTTGATAGAATTTCTCACATTCTCAACTACTCTTAATAGTTTTCTTAATTTGGCTCAGCATAGGGGATCTCATCAATATCCTGAGAAACTCTAATTTTTATCATTGTCATTATCTTCATTTTCTGGGAAATGAAACAATTATTTTCATTAGATATGTAATTTGGCAAAGAAATACTAAATAAAATACTATCTGGATACCTTTCCCTGAATAAGAATGTCTATTCTTCAGTGGAAGAAATCATACATTTAGAAATTAGATCAACTTAGTTCCAAATACTTTTAGCACAGCAGAAAGTAGATTTATCAGCAAAATTGCTGTTTGAAATTCTTCCCTTTGATTTAATTAAGTCAACCAATTTTTTTGAAGTCAGAAAGGCAAACTCAGATATAGCTCTAGAGCCGTACATCTGTATCTTAAGAAAACAGTTACATGTTTTTAATCAGATGTGTCATTTCAATTCACTTCCTCACTTGAAGTCAACTCTGATTGAGAAGGTAAATATGGACCATGTGTTTTGAAAGCTAGAATTTTGTGAACTTATCTACGAAACAGACTACAGACACAGAGAATACACTCGTAGTTGCCAAGGGGGAGGCGGAGTGGGGGAAGGATAGAGTGGGAGTTTGGGATTAGCAGATGCAAACCATTATACAGAGAATGGTTAAACAACAAGGTCCTACTGTATAGCACAGAGAACTATATTTAATATCCTGTCATAAACCATAATTGAAAAGAATATAAAAATGAATGTATATATATGTATTACTGAATCACTTCGCTATACAGCAGAAATAAACAACACTAAATCAACTGTAATTCAATTTTTTAAA
The DNA here is from genome assembly GCF_002837175.3 of Physeter macrocephalus. Taxonomy (NCBI): domain Eukaryota; kingdom Metazoa; phylum Chordata; class Mammalia; order Artiodactyla; family Physeteridae; genus Physeter; species Physeter macrocephalus. The sequence continues at coordinate 51,173,184 of NC_041222.1, forward strand.
AAAGCTAGAATTTTGTATAGGAGTTTTAACACGCCAAAAAAATTAAAATGGGGTCCATTTTAAGGTACAGACTAAAATAAATGTATCCTATAAAAATATACATATGCAATTTCAGAGGCTTACCTGTGCATCAGCCAGCATGACATCCTTCAGCATGGGCTGGCCCTTGGGTTCACCATTTTCCATCCTCACATAATGCACCTGGTATCCTCTTATCTGGCCATGCTGTTTATTGGGCACCGGTGAGCGCCATGAGACTTTAACAGATGTTGAGTTGACAGCCTCTACCTCGACTTTGCGAGGAGGACCACTAGGAACTGGAACAACATCATTGGATAAAAGAAAATTATAGGCACCTGTCCCACCCAGTCAGAGCATTTTCTTTACTTAGGTTTTTAAAAAAAAAAAAAAAAAAAAAAAAAAAAAGGCAGACCCACTATGTTTCCTTTGTGGAATACAAACATTTTCAACCAAGGAAAATGCTCAACCAATCTGCTCTACCTTTTAAGAAAAGATCAAAAAACATGACCGATGCCAAAAAAAAAAAAAAAAAAAAAAATGGAAGAAAAAAAGAGTATCAGAGAAATAGAAAAACATGTAAAAAATGTACAAAAGCCAAGGAAGATGCTTTGAGGTTCAAAGCATTAAAGCACAAAGAAGTACAGCATTGAAATAATAACAAAAACTGGTTGTTGATTGTTGTGTGTGTGTGTGTGTGTGTTTTCAAGTTTTCTTTTTAGCAGAATAAAAAAGATTCTTGGTTATATGGATTTTCTTCTTTATTTTTTTCTCATATCAAAGGTATTCCATACAACAGATGCCAAAAACTGAATGTCGAGCATCCGTGTCTCTGAAATGTGCAAGACAAAAAGGCAACAAGAAGATAAGAAGGCGCTTTTGAAAAGTTAACTTCAAAATGTAAAAGAAGTGACTACAAAAACCAAGAAATATGCAGAAGACTTTAGACGGAGGTACAGAGAAGGGCCTGGATTGCAAGGTCATAGGAGCAAACTGTTCTTTTAAAAGGAAGCAAATTACTGTGTTGAGATTTAAAAAGTTAAAAAAAAAAAAAAATGCCCAGGCCGTAGCAAAGATAGGTCTCTGGCAAAAACCACTGAAGTTACAGTGATGCTGGGTAAAAAAGATGAGCAGAGAAAAATGCATTACTGTTAGCCTATCAAAAGACAGCAGACCAAGATTGTGGCAGAAGGGTGCAAACTGACGTAGCAGAGGCAACATACCATCTTCATCTGTTCGAATCAACACGGACAAGCTCTCAGGGCCAGGGCCGACATCTGTGTGGGCTGTCACAGTGATCCGGTACTCAGTCCATTTTTCCAGCTGTTCCAAAAGGTATTTGGTAGTGTCCGAAGGAATTCCCAAAATCTCATGAGGTTTGTCATCTTCTCCATCCACTGCGGTATACTTGATGGAGTATTCAGTAATAATGCCATTCTGTTTTTCCACTGGTGGAGGTTGCCAACTTACCAAAATACTAGTGGAACTTGGGCTGGTGCAACTAATGTCTTGAGGAGGAGCTGACGGCTCTTATTTTGGTAGTGAGTTAAAGGAGGGTTTGAGTGAAAGGACAGGAGTGGTTGGAAAAAAAAAATGATAAAACAAAAGAAAAGGCAAAAATAAATAAATGCACAATAGGGCAACAAAACAAAAATAAGGCTTTGAAACTTAAAGTAAATTTTTAAAGATAAATTTATGTACCTTGGCTTAGTAATATGAATAAACCAAAAAATGAATAAATGACCAAAAATAATTGTTAAATAATGGGTGGGGGGAATATGTGAAAATGAAACCTTAAGATAACAGAGCCTCAAATAAAATTACCTACCTGCAATTTAAATTCTTCTTCTAAAACAATCCCTCAGTATTCCCCAGCCCTATTATACAGACTATCGAACTTCAAAAAAGCTGCAAACAGTACAAGATTTATTACATGAGAGTCTGATGATGTTTAAGAGATGCCATTTCAAGCTTTCACTACTGCATTCTACAATGAGGGCAATTCCTACAAAGTATTCATTTGTGAAAAGGTTCTTAAGTGTGAAAAGTGGCAATAACTGTTGGATGCCCTTCCACCAATTCCAATTTTTTAAAAAGGGGGATAAATAAAAGCCCAACAAACCTAAAAGGGTTCCCTCTGACTATCTGAAAAACGGAGTCTTCTGACCAGTTTTAACGACAAGTGTTAACCTAACATTGATCATAGCCCATATACAGTGAGCATGCAGAACGATAAAGGATGAAAATGAATAGTCCATGATTTACCTACCCGAGGGTAATGTCAGGCTGGTTGATTCTGACTGTAACTTGTACTTACCCTATGTCAGCTTCCAGCTTTTTTAAAATTATAACTCTTCTTGAGACACCATTGCTAGTGAAGAATTAGATCCCACCAGCAAATTTTGGTAAAATCAATAAAAATCATCTATCCCTTACAAAATGTCAATAACATAGCCATTAAAAAGAACTGTTTAAAAAAATCCTGAGAACCATCTGGAAAAGATATGACTTATCTTTCATTTTGTACATAGCTCTTTTCATTTTGTACATAATTATTCATATAAAGTAGGATTTACATAAGACTTAAAAGGTAAACTTTCTTCCTGCCCATTCTAAAATAAACTAGTCATCTTCTGAGCAATTATTTTCCATCAAATAAATCAAACATATCATTATTTGAAAAAAAGCAATAAAGAGCAATGTGACTGTTATCATAAATTATTTTTAAAGTTAATAATATATATTCCTAGAGAAGAACAAAGAATTGGGATGATATATGAATATATGTTTGCATATATATATTTTTTTGATATAAGGCAATATATATGGTAGAATGAGTAAATCATTTCTAATTTTTTGTATTTGAACATGTAATTTGGGTATTTCTTTACACTTTGTGAGCCTTAATATTATGTAGTGTCAGGTGTATCTGATTATTTAGACAATCATCAGTCTCTTAATTTACGTGTCTTGTGTTCTTCATTACAGGCAATCAAAATGAAAAGATCCTTGTACAGACAAAAAGGAAATCCTCGTAAAACAGCCTTATAAATTTGGTATAAGGTTTGCAAAATCACAAGAACATCATTTTTATTGATTCTGACCAAAGGTTCTTATATTTCAAATTATGAAACTATTTTATATGCATTATCATTCATAATAAATTCACTACATTCCTACCTTCAGACCTCCTATTCTGTGAAAGTATATGTAACACCACTTGAAACCTTAATAAAATAAAGAGTGGATAAGCTTTTGATGTGTCTATAAAAAGTTCATTCTGTCTCTTTGTATGTAAGTATGTATGTATGAATATATATGTGTGTGTATACAAAACAGTCAAGTTTGTAAACCATGCAAAATATAATATTAAAGCATATCACATTTCTTTTAATTAAGTGTCTGATTTTAAGAATTATCTTCTGCAATATTACTTATTAGCCTTCCTGGAATTCAAAGGAGACATACAATACTGCATTGATTTACATGCTTCAGTTTTAAAAAAGGAAATTTTATGGGAATAAGCTATAATCAGTAAGGGATTAAGCAACAGAATCCTAATGCTTTTCATATGAATAATCATGTGTTGAGGAAAAATATGAATTTTATCATCAAAAACCCTGAAAGATTTCAAGTATCTATAGAAAATGAAATGATGGAAGACTTGCTTATATGAAAGGAAATTCATCTTCTAAAAAAACGTAAATTTCATGTTTGCTGATAGGTCTAAAAATCAGGTCAGTAGAGCATTCTCTTTATAAAATTCAATGTATTCATTTTATACATATCTATGTCACTAGATAAAATGACATAAAAATTTTTAAAATCACATATAAAATGTAAAATATTTTTAAAATCTAAGGAAATAAGTCCATAAAACTGTTCAATTCAAGGTAAATGGTTAATAGACTAATTATAGAAACTTATTAATAAAGCGCAAACAATAGTATTATAAGCTTTCCATCAAAAACAACCTGCCATATAATACTTTATGCAAAACCATCTTCCCTAGACACAATGAACTCCATTGTGATAAACACAACTATGTTTAGAGTAACAGTCCCCAAAAGAATTAGAACCTGAGGAAACAAAATACAATTTAGGATTGCAAGTATACTTGTGATTATTCCATTGTTCCTAAATTTGTACAAATACAGATATTTCTGTCACTGTTCCAAATTTCCACATGAACTACTTGCAAAGTTAACAACAAACTAGGAAAAAATACGTGACATGAAGACTTGGTCATCAGCAAAGTTAAAACCTGTGTGTTTAAAAAAGATAACAGTTTGGTCTTTTGCTGTCTCTTTAGTTTGCTAAGCCTTCCTCTGATTATTCTGCAACGTTCTCAATCTGAATTTTGCTTTACAGCTTAATAATTCATTAAATGGGGCCTGATCCAACTCCTTTACCCATTTTTCTCAAGTAGGTTCCCTAACTTCTCTGAATGTCTTTCAGTTTTGGAAGTGGGAGAATGGGATCTGTCATTTGGACCAAGTCTGAAAACCGAGGTCATGGTGCTCGAATCCCCCAAATTGGACACTTGCTAGTACAGAGACTACCAACTATTAAATATTAATTAGCAGGTTTGTTGTTGGTGGGGATAAAAGCTGGCAACGCCTCCTAGTGAAGAAAAGGGCAGAAAGTAAGCAAAGAGAGACACCTACTTGACTGCATGGTTCTGGCTGATATTTCAGCTGTAGAAGCACCCAGGCCTTGGGGAGAGCGTGCAGCCAGACGGAAGTAGTACAAGCTGTTTGGTCTCAGCCCTTGCAGTCTATAAGATGTCCCTGGCTCAATGGTAATCCGTTGCTGTGGATAAGTAACAAGGGACCTTGGTCATCTTCGTTAAGATTTGTGCATATATTTTTATCATACTGCCCAGAACATCAGATTTCTGTCATCAAGGTTATAATGTCATCAAAATATCACAAACAGAATCAACAGTGAGTATCAAGGACTCTACTAGGGGAAGTACATAATGAAGATACCAGTTTAAAAGGCAAGTTTCTACAACAAAGAAGACAACTGGAAAAAAGGAAGTCAGGGATCTATCTTATGATGACACAGTTTTCCAAATGCATCAGATAAGAGGGAGTGAGAGGCCCACCACAGCTAGAAAAAAGAAATCACAAACTCTTCTATAACTTAACATCATAAAGTGCTTTTGAAATAAGGTTTTTTTTTTTTTTTTAGAAGATGTTGGGGGTAGGAGTTTATTAATTAATTAATTTATTTATTTTTGCTGTGTTGGGTCTTCGTTTCTGTGCGAGGGCTTTCTCTAGTTGTGGCAAGCGGGGGCCACTCTTCATCGCGGTGCGCGGGCCTCTCACTATCGCGGCCTCTCTTGTTGCGGAGCACAGGCTCCAGACGCGCAGGCTCAGTAGTTGTGGCTCACGGGCCTAGTTGCTCCGTGGCAATGTGGGATCCTCCCAGACTAGGGCTCGAACCCGTGTCCCCTGCATTAGCAGGCAGATTCTCAACCACTGCACCACCAGGGAAGCCCCTAAATAAGGTCTTTTTAATTGAATGTTGTAACTTATTTTCATGCTTGAAATCTGCCTTTGCGTTTTAGCAAAGATATAGCTATCTACAGGTAGTCAATCTCAGATTGAACATGAGCCTGTAGTAAACCTTCAAATGCATGCTATTATGTAGTCTAGTAATGGCATCAATAATCTCATAAGGCTTTTTATGGAATAGCATTTGCTGTTCACACAAACAGAAATCAGTCAAGGGCAATTCAGATATAAAAACTAGAGAAAACACCCCTAGGGTGTTCTGGCTTGCAAATACAAAATTTTCAGAAATTTTAGATTTACCAAATAACAAGAAAAAAAGGAATTTCCTAAATAAACAATTGTAAAGCAGAGTAGGTATGCCAATAGTCAAGTATTCATAGCGTTTCCAAAGGACTGCCACTCTCTTAACTGTTTTTATTTTATTTGTTTTTTTAGTCGGGTAATGGTAAGTATTTAAAATAATTTAATGCTAATTTATGTCTTATGACAAACACCAACGGTTGTAACACGAGTACTTAACGTTATATCAGCACTTCAGTTCTAGAACTTTTTGAGTGATTAATTTGTATCAGCTTTGTTAGCTAAATCTAAAAGCATTGCTTTTAGAACCTGGTCTTTGGAGATTCTGCTCACTTCAAAGAGATGTAATAAAATTGAAGTTTACAGTAGCATATTAATGTATTATAGCATTCAAAATGATGAGCCACAAGTTAATTGGTAATAGTTCATTTAGTATGTGAGTGTTTAAGAAAGGTATTCTTTTTTAGAACTTAGGGGCTGTTTTGCTTTGTGAAGATATTTTTAAGAAAAAGAATGCTAAGATGTATAACAAAATGGCTTGGTGGATTGAGTTTTCAAATATAGTTCTCCCAACTTTTTTGTCTTAATGTTCCCCTTAATGGGTTTTACAATAACAAAATAAACATATTTATTACTATCCCTTTCTGAAAATATTAGATGTATCTTAATACTGATTTATATAATCTATTCAAAGTATACCCAAGGGCCAGTATATCCTAATGCTTAAGAACACAGATTCTGGAAATTGTCTAGATTCAAATTCCAGCTCTACCATTCAGTAGTATGAGGCTTTGGGCAAATTATTTAATTTTTTCCGTGTCTCCATTTTGTTATAATATGTGAAATACATTAATAATAGAGGCTGACTCAAAGCACTACTGTAAGGACTGACTTAATATGTGTGAAACCATTATTATACTGCCTGTTAATGTATGTGTTAGTTATTTTGATTTTTATTTCTCTTTTCAGTAACTATTAACAATTTCTAGCCTTCCACAGTCTGTTATTTTATTTGTGTAACATACTCAAACTATATATATATATATATATATATATATATATGTATGTATATATATATGTATATGTATATATATATATATATATATATATGTATTTTCACATTCATATCAAACAGTCACTGGCATACAAACAAACATTTGCTATGGGGCATCTTTCTCTGAAAGCAGTTTAGACAAATTCATCTACCCAAAGCCTTGGAGCTCACTTAGTCATGTGTTAACAGTGACTGAAGCATTTTAATGCAGAAGACGAAGAAAGGAAATCCCCAAATCTCAAGGAGTATATTCTTTTACAAGCAGATACTTCCATAAGTAACTTAGAAACCTGAATTAAAAAAAGAAATTTCCAATATGGAACATAGCTGTTTTTTCTTTCTTTTGTCCTAACCCCAGCAAGTCTCCAAATACTCTTTCTGGTTTTTTTGGTCAAGCTTCTCTTTCGATGAATAAATCTTTTCCACCAAGGTCCTCTGTAGATATCTGACCTTTTAACAGAACTTGGGCAAGTACACAAAATGAGAGCAGTGCTTGGGCGTAGAGAATGACGACAAGGCGAAAAGCACAGTCCTACCTCCTTTCCATGCTCCCCATCTTTGTAGACCAGTTCATAGTTGGCGATGGTGTCTGAACGTGGAGGCGTCCAAGAGAGCAAAATACTTGTTTCAGATTCAGGTTCTGCCTTGAAGTTTAGTGGCTGCCCTGGCACTAAAATCAGGGAGGTAAAGGAGTGAGCTCACCATCACCAGAAATATTCAGAAGTTCTTTCATTAACTGTTTAAATTTTTCACTCAGTGCCTGCACTTATTAGCTTAATGGAGAGCTAGGTTCCTTACAGTGTCCAAGTTAGCCTGTCAATATAAAGCCCATTTTTCCTCCTTTAAGGGACAAGAACAATGTTATAAATACTGTGCTTGTTCCTGAGTGGTTTAATATATATGCAAGATGTGGAATTAGCAAATGTAGAATATATCAGTCTCTGAATTCAACTTTAAGAATAATATTTACTTTATAATATCATTGTAAGTAATAAATGTGATGATTCGTATACAGCACTTGGGATAAATATTGCCTAAATCACACCAAGTGTTAAATACATAAAAGCTATTGCTCTTTTACAGCTGAGTGGGAACTTATTCTCTAACGCTACAGTTTACTTTTAAAATTATTTCCAATTAGGTTTATAAAATCCCACGTTTACTCCATTAACAAAACCTACAGGCAAGCAGAATCATTAGTATTTTTTTCTTACCAACCCACATTTTAAAAAGATGTTAAAAAAAAAAGAAGAGAATTTAAAAAACTAACAATTCTTTCTAATCTCTAAATGACTCTAATATGAGTTAATACACTAGACACAATATAAATTTAATATTGTCCCTAGTGAGATGGAGCTAAATTACTACACAAGTTGAAAAGTGTATAGAATACACTTATTATCACATATATAGGAACTTAACAGAGGTCATCTATAATTCTCGTATTAGTCATGTAATCCATGCAACAGACAATCTGGAAGAGCTATATATCATATGTAATCAAGAATGGGACATCAATCCAGTTGAAAGCATCTTACCCAAATGTTGAATTAGAATAAATTTTACTAACCCCAACCTCCTAGTTAGCAACTAATCCCACGAGGTCCTCTATCCATTATACACAAAGCTAATGCACTTCAGGGCATCAGTAGCACAGCTACTCTTACTTACATTGTTCTCAGCCAATGTCTACTCTAATTGGTTGGTGCCCATGCCTTAGTGGCCTTTAAATATTTTGATCGTTACCCCGGATATTGTGGCATGTTTCAAGGTGCCATAGCTGAACATATGTCCATATTCCCACAAGTTCACATGAGAATTCCGTGTATATTTGTAAAAAACAAGAATAATACTTCACACCAGAGGGGAAAAGAACATCTAAAGTATTTTTGGCAAATGAGCATGAACATTCAAAAACATATACAAATAATATAACTTGTAGCTGATGTATGACATCAATTTCTTAAACAATACCTAAAGCATCATTTTCACCAGAGAGAAGGTCTTTGGAGATATAAAATGCATTACTTTCTTTTCTTTCTATAGTCATCTCTCTGTAGCATGATGAAATAAATGCCTTTTGTTTAAAAAAAGACTAAAATCTAAAGGGGTCTACAATGGTTTCTGGAATCAATCCCTAATCATCATTTCATTCCTCTGGTCTGTTAACCTGTGAATCTGTGTATGTGTGTGCGTGTGTGTGTGTGTGTGTGTGTGTGTGTACACATGCACACACTCACGTGTGGACTGATGCTTAAGGCCACCAATAATCAGTGCTTCATATTTCTAATTTCATTCATTTTCCTTTCTCTCCTTCCGTATCACAGACCTTGAGGTACTCATTAATTTGATGCCTCCAGGAATGTACTTTCTGAACTGAGTATCTTTTTTTTTTTAAGTACCTGCCCAGTGCGTGACCTAACACAATCATTCAGACTGAGAGGTGAGAGGTAGAGACAAAAGAAGATAAAAGATCAAGAGCAAGAGAAGGTAGAACAGAGGGAAATAAGAAAAACAATCAGGCAAATAGCAAAACAAATAGAAAATGCATTACTTCTAAAAAGAAAATACCAATAGCACAGGCAGGAGCAACAATGGAAGCCAAGAATGATCAGACAGATGGGGAAATTATGATTGGATTCTAATATTCAGGTCATGAAAGGTTTTCTCACCCTAAAAATACACACGCCTATGCATACATATGCAGTCACCTCTCTTTCTCTAGTTTTATTCCCTTTTTCTTTCCCCAACTTCTACACATCTGGGAAAGAAGAACCCTTGTGATAACTTCTGACTTAAACCAAACCAAATAAATTGCTGTCAAGAATTAAAAACATGGACAGTGTTGAAGGGCTGCTCTCAGGATAATAATTGCTTGTTACGTATTTCCTCCCTGCTAAGGCTAATAATAAACTGAGTGACAGCGATTGAAAACAGTGTGGGAATTCAATTAACTTTTTCTTACTTAAACTGTTTACTTTTTTGCTTTTAATTTGTCTCAAACAAATTCCTGGTAGGTCTCAATGTTTCATCCTTGTTTAGTGCCACACACTTCCTTTAATTCTCTAATTCTGTTTGGTTCTATTCAGAGACCTCTCCTTCTAAATAATGAAATAGCTACATCAAAGCCTCAGAGGGTGTACTGTTCATTTTATTTTGGGACAAAGTAAGTAGGAAGTGGCCACACGACTGGATGGTGAGTCTCTTCGAATAATACAAACAGGGTTCTCCTCCTCTGCTTTCAACACCTTCTTCTTTTGAAGTGGCCTGGAGGGGAATTTAATAGATTTTAAACTTGTGGTCGAAACACCAATGCCTAGAGGTGCCAGGCAGATGACTTAGATGAGTGCAGAGGCCATGCAGGCCCAGGGTCAATGGGGGAGTGCCTGGGACACCAGAAGGTGATGCTCAGAGCCAGGACACGGCTGCCTTGTGGAATGTGGGTCCAGTCTTGCCCAAGCTTCTGATTTTTCAGCAGAAGTTGATAATGAATCTTCTAGGTAAAATCTTTTAATTTTTTACAATCAGAAATAAATTGAATTAGTTGAAATTAACTGAAAAACACTGTATCAGGCAAAATGCGTCTACAGACAAAATCCAGAATAAGGACCAGGGCTTTAAACGATCTTTTTATGATATCAGGCTCTATGCCCATACGTGTCTTAAGGGTGACGCTACTCAGAGTTTCCTGGGAATTGTGGATTCACCTAAAGATGTTGCTTCCTCAGGATCATTTAGTCATTATTGAAACAACCACAGTGAAGCTGAGGCTTCAAAGAAAAAAGCTGTGAAATTAATGTATTTATTTATACATTCCCCAAACATAATAGTCCTAATGATCATACTATATGTTTACAAGAAAACACTTTAGTGGACTCCAAACTGTCATATTTATTTTGTCTGTGCCACTTGGAGACACAGGGAATACTTCATCATCTGTCAGTTAGATTTTTATACCAAATACTGTGACTTCAAAGGTTCTATTAACATTTATATTTGTTTTCTCCATATCCCTTCTCCCTCTTTCCCTCTCTCCCTTACTCTCCTCCTCCCACTCCCCCCCCATAGATAGATAGATAGATAGATAGATAGATAGGTATAGATATTTGTATGTATATATATTTAACGCTCTCACAGTCTTGACACCTCAAACTTACTGACATTCTTTTATCTTCACTTACTTCATGTTTTTCTATATATATTTTATTTTATTTAAGAGATTTTCTGTGCTGTAGCATTTTCCTCATCAGTTAACCAAAGATACATTTTACGGAAAAATCTGAGATTCTGGAAGACACACGGGAGAATAAAAAGAACCCATCCAGAAACCTTAGCACAATCATCTACATTAAAAAAAGATGTGTTAATATTGACCATAAACCGATAGAATTTAGATGTGGAAAGAGGAAAGAAAAGTAGGAACACAAATTTTTCTTTAAAATTATATTTAAGAAATCCTTATATTTGGTAAAGTGGTGTTGTTGTATCCTTCTTCTTGATTGCTTATTTACTGTCCACAAGGAAATACAAATATGAGCTATCAATTCCCTTAAATAAGATTATAACCCCACTGAGAAATGGAAAATATTTGAGTAGTAATACTAGTATACTCCATATATCTGAAGGCAACTCACAGAGAATTGAGAATGAATAAGAAGCGAGAAGAAAATCTGCATGTCATCTGAACTCTGATAATATTGCAAGAGATCAATATTTGACCAAATTTTAGGGAATATCTCTGAAGAGAAAGGGGTTAGCACATATAAAATGGCTAAAAAACAATTTCACCTCACCGTTATATAAATATGAAACATTACCAAAAAGACTAAAAAACACATTATTACTAAAATATCTAGTGCTCTAATGAGGTACATATTTTTAAATGTATCTAGCATATTGACAAATGATAATAACAACAATAAAAGCAACAGCCAGAATTATAGTGGTAGTAAAACAAAACAAAACAAAATTCAAACAAGGAGTCTGATTTGTAAGTGCCGCAGATATATCATTGACAAAATAAGTACTTAATACACAAGCACCTGCACAAATCTCACTCTCAACTGTCATTAAACATCAATAAGAAAAAGTTAAAATTTTATTACAGTTGTATTTACAACCAGCACTCCTTTACTCACTGCTAAAACTATTTAGAGAAAGAATTCAAATGGGGCTCATAATTTTTGCTATTGGAAATCAGTCTTTTCTAGTTTGCTTATATAGGCCTGTTGATATATAGCAATGAAATGGTTTATAAAGTACTGGAAACCTAAAGCACAATGTCTCTAAAATGTCATAGTTTTATAACAATTTTGCTTCTTCAAAATGTTTAAAGTTGATGCTACTCATTAATATTTATTTATTAAATGTGTATAATTATTTTCCTTCCAAAGACCTATACTATTAAGGTGTGTACATATAAATCAGTACTTTCCCCAAGAATCTATTAAATGCATAGAAGAATTAGAGGTAAGATATGTTTTCTACAGAAAGTTCAGGAAAAAGACACACATTAGGATTTAACAGCTTTAGAATGCCTCCAATTAGCAGGAACAACAGACAACATTTATTTTAGCGCATTAGGTTTAAGATGTTAATTTATTACATTTCCTTATCAGAGTTTTATTTGTACTTCTTTTGTAAAATATAGTTACCCTATGTTCTTATTATAATTACGTACAAGAGAAAACTATATAAGACATCCTTCCCGAATGTGTTTTTTCACAGCAGAGACTTTTTTCTAGCACAACATAAATACTTCCCTTGTCAATGGCCATATATATGGTCCACGTATTTTCAAGGTGAATTAGTTGCAAGTCACTATAATGCCAGAAGTTAAAGCTATGAAAAACTTGGAAGGTTAACCAATATTTCTAGAAAATAATCATTTTAACCAAAATCTTTTCATATTTAAAACCATGTAAAGATTACTTAATATTTTCATCTGTACTAATATTCATAATTACAGGGATCTATTACTGACTATAACATAGATCATATTTTGACCTTCTATATTACCAGAAATATACAAACTTACATCAATCCTCCATTTATATCAATACATGTGACAATAATCTTAGATAACATCAAAAGTAATAATGTCCCTCTTAAATTCACTTTATTTCTAAATACTGTTTCTGCAGAGTCTGATTTTAAACAAAAATAGGAATATTACTGTCAGGAAATCAAACCTAATAAAATGAAATGTATACCTTTTAGATAAAGTAGACAAAAATTTGTATCTCTGTGTATATGAAATTAAAATATTTGAGAAGTTCAAGCATGTTATTGATCAGGAAATTTTTGTAGGTTTGGAAAAGATAAAACTGTAGTGAGAGGAATCATAAACTTAAATTTTATATAACCTAACTAAAAGAATATTTCATAATGGTTTTATGTCTTTGCCTAGCAGTGATCCTATGAATTAGCTAGTCAGGAGCAGCTCAGAATTAATTATATCAGAACTAACATCATTGTATTTGGCAGGTGTCCACTAACATCAAATGGCCTTTGTTAATTAAGCCTAGAGAACAGATCAAATCATTGTGCCATTTTGGAAGGTTTTCTTAGCCTATTGATCTCGGCAGGCACAAGTCATTATGTCATTATATATCTTCTCAATCAATGGGTATTAAAATTACAACTATTATGGAAGGTTCTTGGAAATATCTTAATGTAAAAAAAGTTAGAGACTGAGAACAGCTATTTTAATGCATCTGTGATCCACTCATCTAGATTTTTTTTTAGGTCCGGAGTCCCTGGATCACATTAACTCAATTGCTCCTGTCACAATGTTACCTTCACTGAGTTATGATTTATGTTACATTATGTCCCCTGGTAATACAGAAAAACAAAATATGATCTATTTAAACATCAGTTCTGTATCTTTCATTAAAACTGTGACTGAAAGCATTACTGTCATTTCGTGTTCTGAATATAAGGATTCTCATGATTCTCAAGGATTCTTATGTTTTGGTTGAATTTAGTTTCAGTAACTATTTGGTTTCTTAGATAGCTAAATCCTTCTGTCATAAGAAAATAATATTATGGAACGCTACAGATTTGTATTTTTAAATTTGTAGTTAGAAAATTAAGAACCAAACTTAGTGACTGAGTATGATAACTTTCTAAAAAAAAGGTATTCCTTGGGACTTCCCTGGTGGTGCAGTCCTTAAGAGTCCGCCTGCCAATGCAGGGGACATGGGTTTGAGCCCTGGTCCGGGAAGATCCCACGTGCCGCGTAGCAACTAAGCCCGTGTGCCACAACTATTTAAAAAAAAAAAAAAAAAAGGTATTCCTTCTACTTCTTTTAGATTAACATTTTTTTCTTTTTTAAAAATATCTAAATGGTTTAATGTACTCCTGCACTGGGATAACCTAATAGCCACCTCAAGTATTTCAGATGTAAATCATATATAATTCTTTTTAAAAAAAAAATAAATTTATTTATTTATTTTTGGCTCTGTTGGGTCTTCTTTGCTGCACGAGGGCTTTCTCTAGTTGCAGCAAGCGGGGGCTACTCTTCGTTGCAGTGAGCGGGCTTCTCTTTGGGGTGGCTTCTCTTGTTGCGGACCACGGGCTCTAGGCATGCAGGTTTCAGTAGTTGTGGCACACGGGCTCAGTAGTTGTGGCTCACGGGCTCTAGAGCACAGGCTCAGGAGTTGTGGTGCACGGGCTTAGTTGCTCCGCAGCATGTGGGATCTTCCCGGACCAGGGTTCGAACCTGCATCCCCTGCATTGGCAGGCGGATTCTTAACCACTGCACCACCAGGGAAGTCCCATATATAATTCTTGAATAGAGATATGAATACGTGACACCCCGTGTTTCCTGCCTCTATTCATTTATTGAGCACCTAGTGGGCACTAAAACCTAGTAGGCACCAAAAAATAAGACATTAGCCAATTATTAACTTAAAAAGATAATGGTGCTTAGAAGTACCTAGAGTGTCCACTTAATGACCCAAAGGAAGCTCCTGAATGGAACCTATGACCCAAAGGAAGTTCCTGAATCTTTTTACCTTCATCGATCCTCAATTTACTCATTGGCAAATGAGATAATTCCACATCTACCTAATTGAGCAGTAAAAATTAATACACCTATTAGCAGAGTTTCCAGCATATGGCAGTTATTATTATGATGATGAATATATATTACTGAAGTTATAAAATATTTCTATCCATTATCTAATCGATAGCCTTGTTACGGGTTGAAGTGTGTCCCACAAAAATTCATATGTTGAAGTCTTAACGCCAAGAATCTGAGAAAATGACCTTATTTGGAAATAGGATTGTTGCCGATGTAATTAGTCAAGATGATATCATTAGGTTAGACCCTAATCCATTATGACTGGTATCTTATAAAAAAGGGAAATTTGGACGCAAGAGACAAGCGCTTAGGGATAATGCCATGGGACCATGAAGGCAGAGATCAGGGTGACGCTCCCACAAGCCAAGGGACAGCCAAGACTACCAGCAAACCACCAAAAGCTAGGCGGCAGGCCCAGCATCTCCCTCACAGCTCTCAGAAGGAACCAATCCCGCTGACACTTTGTTCTTGAACTTCTAATCACTAGAACTGCAAGATGATAAATTCCTGTTGTTTAAGCCACCCAGTAAGTGGTATTTTGTATGGCAGCCTTAGAAATAAAACCACTACCACTAAACTCTGTAAGGTGGTTATTATTTTAGATGAGAAAACTGAAGTTCAGAGAGATGAAGTAACTCGTCCAAGGATATGGAGCTAAAAATGTTAGTTTGGGATTCAAACCCTGGTTATGTTACTCCAAGATCAGGGATTTTTTTAAATATCAAAGCTGAAACATCCAAAAACCTAAAAGTGGAGTATAGGTATATACTCTTCCTATATATTTTCTTATATCCTTTAATGGTTATGGAGCTGCTAAAATAGTATAATAAAAAAATAATCGCTTAACAGTTGACTACTTTCAGTTAAGAAAAAGAACAAGATTCACTGATTTCTACATTTTCCAATGAGAAACTTATGGAAAAATTAATCTACAATAGTTTTATGCATATTAATCTAACAAATAAATACAGAAGAAATGAAAAAGCCAAATAGGGAAAGTATATAGATTATTTTCAGTATAATTATGATAAAACACTGTAGTTACGTTTTTGATATTAGAAAAAGTGATCATGAACAAACCAATAAGAACCAAATAACAG
This sequence comes from Physeter macrocephalus, assembly GCF_002837175.3. Classification (NCBI taxonomy): domain Eukaryota; kingdom Metazoa; phylum Chordata; class Mammalia; order Artiodactyla; family Physeteridae; genus Physeter; species Physeter macrocephalus. Next base: position 51,189,264 of record NC_041222.1, read on the forward strand.
TATGAAAATAAAATAAAGTCAGGCAAGCTGTAAACATGCTCTGAGATTCCTACTAGCCAAGGCAAATAGGTAAACGTCCTCAGCCACAAGATTCACGAAGCCCACAACATAAAAAACAAGTCAGTGGTTAAACATAAGTTTATCTAGTTCTGACACCTGAGAATATTCATTAATTCATTCCCAGAATTACCTATAGGTTATGACTATAGATTACAGATACCATCTCCAATAACATGGTTCTTATGTGGATTCGCAGAACAAACGAATGGCATGCCAGCAAAACACTCACAGATTAATGCAAGTTTAAGAGGCACCCAGACAATAAGGAGTCAAATGAATAGGTCTCAGATAGTCAAGAATAAACTTAAGAAGACAGCTGCTACGGTTTATTCCCATCCCACGACAAAACGGATCACTTTGAATCCAAGACCAGAGAAGTTCGATATCCTCTTATGAAAATAAAACTACGGGAAAGGCCAAGTTTTTCCTCATAAAATAGTTTGGCGTCTGCTCTAATACCCAGGAAAATGGGTGAATAAGGCCCCAAAGTTTGATCTTAGATCTTGGTAACTATCTTTCTTTGTCCCTGAGGCCATACAAAGAAAAAAAGAAAAGAACATTAAGGGAATATTCAGTTTTAAGCAAGTTGCTTCCTGGCAAATATAAGCCATTTAAATATCCACAGTCCCCTGACAAATGGTGTTATTTTTAACTTTATCTTGAACCATCCACTCCTTCACAAATTAAATAAATTTTGGGACTATTCTATTGGAGTTGCTAATACAAAGAAGCACAGTTCTTCTATTCTCAAAATGCTGCATGGGGGATGCATTTAGCCAACTCCTGCAGAAAGTCTTCAAGTCATTTGGGTACAAATTAAAAAGAAAGGATGCTACATATAGGGGTACGAGAGTAAGAGGTACAAACTATCAGGTATAAAATAAGCTACAAGGGTATATTGTACAACATGGGGAATACAGCCAATATTTTATAATAACTATAAATGGAGCATAACCTTTAAAAATTGTGAATCACTATATTATACACTTGAAACCCATGTAATATTATACAGCAATCATACTTCAATTTAAAAAAAAAGAAAGGATGCTAAATGCATCCCCCTTTTAAAAGGACTGTATTATTTATAGGCTTTCAGTGTCCATGCCTGTTCCTTTCCATATGCCTAACTCCTTACTTAGAAACTCTAAATCTCAAAAATTAAAACTTATACTATTTTGTTCTTTGTTTTTGTCCTTGCCATTTCTTAGTACCAGCTCCTCCCTCCCATCCAGAACCAGACTTACCTCCTGTCTGAGTGATGACTTGTATGTCACTTGAAAGAGGACCATCTCCAATTGAGGTAAAAGCCAGGACTTTGACAGAATACGTTTTCTGGGGCACTAAGTTGCCAATAGTAGTGATTTGGCTGTCAGCTACATTGTGTTTCATCCAGTTGTTAACATGCTGAGTGGGATCCATTGTATAATAAACTCGGTATCCTTGAATCTGTCCATTTGGCTCTTCAGGTTCCTTCCACTGTACCAAAATGGTGGTTGAACTCAACATCCGCGCCTGGACATCCCTGGGGGCACTGGACGGTGCTTGCTCTGAGGTCTGTGTTAGCACGGGCTCACTGGGAGGCCCCCTCCCAATGTTATTGACAGCAACAACCCTGAATTCATAATCTGAGTAGGGACTTAGTCCAGCGACACTGTAGCGTGTGGTCGCCACCCCATCAATTTCTTTGTAAGGTTCTTCAGAATTTTTAGGTTTGTGCTGAATGATGTAGTAAGAGACAGGCTCAGGGTTCCCAGAGTCCCATGTCAGTGTGATGCTTGTAGCTGTGCTCTCAGTCACAACAGGAGTTCCTGGAGGTTTGGGTAAGGCTTACAGGGAGAAAAAAAAAAGACAGTGAATACCCATCACTTTTAAGGAATCACAAGAATCCATCAACTCTGCTATTAGAATGACACGATTATGTACCTAGTAAAGATTTTATTAGATGAAATCATAGCAAAGGACGGTTTTCTAAGTGGTCAGGAAGTACAGTAAGACATGCTTAGGTAACAAACCTCAGTTTACTAGAAGTGTATTATAGCATTGTATTTTGGGGGCTTGTATCCAAATCCACCACTTATTAGGTATGAGATCCTGGATGTGTTGCTTAACTTCTCTTTGCTTTAGTTTTCTCATGTGAAAAATAGGCAAAATTGTATTACTGGAATTGTACTGTACAGTTGGGTAACTGTATTTCATGAGTTTACAGTGAAGATTAATGAGCTAATCCAGTAATGCTCTTAACATGTATGTGGCACCCTCAGAGAACAGTAGTTCCGATTATTACAATTATTATAACCACAAGCTTGGCCCATGAGACCCTTGCTTCAAAACAATGATATAACTATATGCCAATAAACATTGAAAAGAACAAAATTTTAGATATAAAATGAAATGGTATTAAATTGTTGTAAAAGAAGAGTATCCATTTTGTTTTCAAGATGTAAGACATAAGCAACATTACTATATATTTTTTAATGAATAATCTGACCAATAATTTTAAGGTAATAAAGAATAGTAATTTCAAATCAATCAATTTCAAATTCACGCTTTTTACTTAATATTCAAAATATGCTGAAGGAGCTAAATTAAAGTCTATTCACAAATCACTTTTTAAAGTATTTTATTTTATGGTCATAGTATGTATTCTATATCCAACATCAGTAATATCAGATTACAGCTACATGACAAACATTTGCAATTAAATCTATATTTTAGAAATCTTGTTCATTCTTTTTAGCAGAAAAGAACAACTCAAAATGCTGCTACTTAAGCATACAAACCATCAACACTAGTGGCCTCACCTGGACAGTGATTCTGAAAGGTAGTGATATTAGGGAAGAAAGGAGAGTTTCACAAGCTGAATTTTTAGAGAAAACTCAGAAGGTAACACTCATATAATCGGCTCCTTAGTACTCCTCTTTTCCTTGTCAACTTAAAGGCAAAAGATACAACACTCCCTACAATGGTAACTTTTCAAGATTAGCAAACTTGTACTTAATTAGTGCTATATCCCCAATACCTAGAACACTGTCTAGTCCTGAGTAGGTTTTTAATAAGCACTGTGAAATGACTACCTGAATAAATGAGTTCTTTCTCTCTTTAACGTGCTTTTTGTTTTGATTCACTTTTTGCCTTCAAGATCCACCCTTATGTTTTATTTATTTATGTTTGTGGTGGAGAGGGTAGGGAAGCAGCAAGAGTCAGGAAAACAAAGAAACTGAACAAAATATTAGTTTAGTGTGACTCCTGCTTTTGAATTCTTGAGGGTCTTTAGTAAACCTTCAAATATTTAAAGCTGAAATGGTTGGTATGGGAAAGATGATTCAATATTTGCAGATTACTCTAAGAACAACAGAATGATAATATTTGGCCAAGGGATTTTGTTGAAAATAATCATAGAAAGACATTTGTTTCAATATTCTGGCCTGGCATTTTTCAAGGAAGTGTATGATCTGAATTTTCCCTAGATGTCTTTCTGTATTCTTAAGGCAAGTAGAAATATTGCTAATTAAAGATGTGCTTACTGATATTTAACAGATACTCTTAGTTTCCCTAAGTCACACTGATTATGCAGTACAGGTTTTGTATCTGTAATACAAATCTGTATATGTAATATAATTACTATGCCTAATACCATAATAATATGCAATAAAACATTACTATTTTAAATGACTAAATGTTGAAAATGCTGTGTACCTTGTCTTAGGTCACATTATTGATTTTATATGGTATACATTAGGTAAATGCACTTGGTCGAAAATATGACACCGATTACAATGTGTGCTGCATTTTTTTAGGATCACACTTCCTAGAAGGGGAAGACAACTTGTTTCATTTTGCAATAGTTCCAGACATTTGCAGGAACCTAAAGTCACCCTCAGACTGACTCATTTTGTGAAAGTTTTCTAAAATTCTATAAACACTGTATAAAAACGACTGGTACCCTCACACACTCATTTTTTACCCCCTTTGATTCCAAAGTAACCATGGAATACAGTACTTCGGTTATAGTCAGTACACTTATTTCAAGAAAAGGATATTTGTTGAGCACTTCGCTTACACGAGGTGAGAGCTAAAAGAGAATATAATCACACTTGCATTTTGATTTTTAATGGTAGGGTCTTTCAAAAATTTAAAGCATCTATTATTAGACCATGTTGATTTCAACTCTCTCTTTTTTTTTTTTTCCCCCTTTGTCTTCTGGAATTTTGAGCATTTATTAACACTTATTTGGATTTTTTTGTCATGTGCCTCTTCTCAAGGTTCTGGATAAATATAAAACCTGTACACATCATTCGGACCGTAACGGCTGACTATGTCGAGCATGCCTCATCCTGACCTGTTAGTGCCTGAGCCTGGCCTTTGGTTAAATATTTTGATGATTATCACGACTTAGGCTGTCAGTACTTTAAAGAGAGAATGTGCCTACCTAGATATGTGTATCTTATGTGATACCACAGATATGATTGGACTATATCTGAAACACTGACCAATAAATTGATACATTTTAGAATTCCAAGGACAGACTTTGTAGAGGCATTAGTCAGCTGACTTGAGGGTACCCAGATCATCCAAGCGTGAACCACTGAGCATACCTTTGACAGTGATCTGGGCTATTGCTTCAATGACACCCAGTGTCGACATAGCAACACAGGTATAATTTGCTGACTGTCTTACATCATTCAGTTCTAGGACATTTCTTCCTATTGGCATATCATCTTCAGGTGTCAGATCTTCTGCCCCCAACATCCACTTCACATAAGGCATTGGTGACCCCACAGCGACACAGGTGATATTAACACTTCCACCTGGCATGATTTCGTGATTAGTGGGTGGGATAGAGAATCTTGGTGGGACACGGCGAACTGGAACAAAACACAAGGGAAGATGATAAAATATACAAGGCAAGAAAAAGCGACCTGATTTAACACATGACATGCACTGTACAGACACAATTCAACAGTTGAAACATATCGTGGACTGTCCAAAAACAAAACACGTAAAACTGTGAATAATACAGACCATACAGGTATGGTGTGTGTATACACAGAAAAATTTATTTAGTTTAGTCATTGATATCTTAGATACATTCATACAAAAGTTGATTCAGACCTACAAGGGCCCCACGAAAAAACTATCTACAAAC
>NC_041222.1:51196969-51224180 GCF_002837175.3 Physeter macrocephalus
TAAAAAAAAATAACCTGTGTGTGTGTGTGTATATATATATATATATACGCATAGACATATGCACATGATGTGTTTATAAATAAGTATAAAAAGGAGGACAATACAATTGTGCTACTTGCATGTAGCACCTTTCTCATTTTTTTTTTTTTTTAAGTTAGCACCTTTATCCTTACAGCTCCGCAGCAGAGGTCTTAAAGACATAAACACCTTTACGCTTGGAGTTGCACAGAGCACTGATTAGTAGCACACCAAGCAATTATTTCAGAGTTTGATAAGGAAACAGGAGAGTAACAGCAACAGAAAAAAAGAAGGAAAAGAAGAAGAAAACCTCAAACCAATGCAAAGCACAGTTCAATCAATGCACTTAAAATAGAAATCAAGATGTAAAAATGCAAATATACTTACAAACTTCAAGCCACAGGATAGATTTTACTCAAAAGTTGTCAATTTTTTCCTTAACCTTGTATTTAAAATGTTTCATTTTCTACCCACTAAAATGCTTCAGCTACTGCCACTATTAGCACATCGGCTCATTAAATCCTGACATAGTCACACAGACCCTGTGGGTATCTCAACTCCCCCTGAGCCTGCATGAAGACGCGATACCAGGGTTACATCATTCCTACCTCTGACATATAAATTGGCAGGGGCAGAATAGCGAGTGCCCGCGCTGTTGGTGGCAACACACTCATATTTTCCTTGGTCAGATTCTTCACTCTGTTCGATCTGAAGGGCTCCTGTATGGATATAAAATATATTGCCAAAGAGATGGTCAGAGAAGGCTTTCTCGGTGCAGCAAGCTAAACCTCTTAACAATATGAAAAGCCCTGCACAGGAAGATCCGCTCAACGTCGATTCAATCTCTTGCTAAGGTGCACAGACAGAAAATGATGCGATGAGAAAAACATATAGAGATTATTTCTTTTTAAAAAAAAATTTTTACATCATCAATGCTAGCATAAAAAAAACAATATCTCTTTTCCCAAGCAAGAATTCTAGTCATAATTAACACGCTTATTTCCTAGACTAATAAAATGAAGATGGGTGAGACTGCTTCAAGGAAGTATGGCTTTTAAATCAAACAAAAGATTAATTTTTGGTTTTGTTTTGTTTCATTTTGGTAACAAAAGTGGCGCAAAAGAGAGGTACGCTCAAAAAAAACCAGGCCGGGTTTTCAAGAAAGTCTTCTGCTGAAGAAAGCCAAAAATACGCAGCAAGCACAAAAAAGGCTGCATGAAGCAAAAAAATTAAAATTAGTTATTATATATCATGAAAATATTACTTAAAGAAACAAAACTCCCTTAAGACATGCAGATTTTTAAGAAAAGAAAGACCAGTTTGCCACGACTTCCAATCATTTATTATGTTTGCTGAAAAACAAAGAGTAGTTGAATTAGAAGGTTTTTTAAAAAACTTAAAAAGCACGGCCTATGCCAGCCCGGAGGGCCAACCAACCACTGCTTGAGGACCTCGAGACGGATCCCCTAAGACACCCATCAAAATCCACCAGTGGGATTAGCAGTGTGGTGTCACAAAACCCCAAGAAAAATGCAAAACAAGAATTATAAAAGAAATGCACACTGAGTCAAAGTCTAAAAAACCAGCAATCCACATACCACCAAGAATACTCAGCACCTTTTGTCTCCAGAGCCTGAAGGACAGAAGATCGAAAAATCCAGAAGCGAGTAATCCAAGAAAAAAAGAAGTGGGGGGGAAAAAGCATTGCTGTCAGGTTGTAGGCGAGTGTGATCAGGTGGAAAGGGGAGTCATTCTTTGACTTTTAGGACAGTAAGAGAAAAAAGAATCGAAGAACAAAAGCAAAAACCTTTTGAAAGATAAAGACAAAAAGCAGGTGTTCCAGGCTGTCTTCTGCATGTCTGCCACTGTTCTCCAGACCATCTTGACTTTGGTCCAGAACAAGAACAGCTAAGGAAGAAAAAAAATGATTTTTTTTTTCTCCAGTTGGACAAAAAAAAAAAAAAAAGGAAAAAGAAGAAAAAAAAAAGGAAAAAAAGGAAAAAGGAAGAAGAAGAAAAGGAAAAAAAGAGGGACAGATGGTACGCTGTGACTGGTCTGTGGTCTAAAGACCTGGATATGCTTTCTTTGAAGCATATCACAACTTAAAGAATCATTTTCATAAAGAAAGAAATGAACAAAACAAAGAGAAAAAGAAAAAAGAAAAGAAAAATTCACAAGATGAGAGTCACCAATCATAACGAAACAGTACAAAGGAAAAATATAACATTGATGGACATTATTGTAATGATTTTGAAAACAGGACAAATATGAGAGTGATGAAAGGACAGAAAGAATGAGTAAGATCATTCTGTGAACGTTAGTTCAGCACTCTTACCTCTTATTGGTGTACCACCTGGGTGGATAATATGAATGCAAATAAGATTAGAAAGAAGAAGCATTAGTACGAGAAGAAGGAGGCTAGGGCTGGGGAGAAGAATTAAATTAGATTTACAGAATTAAATAAGGTCTTAAAAGAAACTTGAATTACTATACTGGTAAAACAGGAATATATTAGATAGTATTATTAGATCATAAAAGCAAGTTGCATTTTACCACAGAGGGCAAAGACCACAATAGGCAGCACTGCCTTTCTCAGAGAAGCAACTGAGTTCTCAGGTCTGGGGTCATATAGGGTTAGAATTATATCTTATATGCCTCATAGTCTTAAAAAAAAGAACTAAACAATATTTTTAAAGACATAGTTGAGGAAAATACTGGCTAATCTATTTAAGTATATATATAGATATGCATATATATATATACTGTTATAGGAAATACTAAAGAATAACTAGAAACAAACACTGTTCATTGGATATATCTTATGCTACTTACTATGCTACATTTGTGTGATATAACTTGTGTACTATTTTATTTCTACACAGTGTTCTTACGATAACAGTTCCGTGGATGTGTGTGTGTGTGCGCCACTAAGGAAATCTGGTGTCTACACTGACAGTTAGTAAAATGCATGCCATGCATTTTATTATTAATAATAATAATAATAATCTGAATATGGAAATTAGTGGGGGTGAAGTGCGCTTCAGAACTAAGCACTTACCAATAGATTCTGGAGATTTAAATACGGAGAGAAGAAAGACAGCATAAAAATATTATTATATTCCTTATAATTTGGTACAAATTTTTCAGAGTTAAAGCTTTATATACTAAATCATCTATGTTACATGTGAATAATTAATTCTTTATTTACAATAACAGAATGCTAATCTACACAATTCTGCTGACAACAAGCAAAAGAGGCAGTTAACAAGACGCTTTAACATCACAGGACAGGTCAAAAGCTGAGAATTCTGGGAAGACAGGCAGTTAAACAACTTAGAATTCTGTATCAATATTACTACCAATGCCAAAGTAAACAGCTTACTAGTACACATCCCTGTGAAATTACCTAGGGACAGGCTCTAAAACTTAACAAATTTAGAATTATCTCTACTTTTAATCTAAAGAGAGCAAAGGAATAAACTTGGGATGGGGATGGGAGAGGGAGAAAGGGCAAGGGGTAGCGAGAGGGATGGGGGAGGGGGGAGGGAGAGAGGAGAGAGGGAGGGGGAGAGAAAGAGAGAGAGAAAGAGGAGAGAGAGAGAGAGAGAGAGAGAGAGAGAGAGAGAGAGAGAGAGAGAGAGAGAGAGAGAGAGAGGCAAAAGCTGGAGTCTACACCAAAAGCAGACTTCTGTAGATCCAGTCACTGAAGGGTTCAAAAATCTTTGATGTGTATGCACACTACTGTGGCTAATGTGTAGGAAATACTCACTCATAATAATATTATAATAATATTAATAAAAATCCCCTCCTTTCATTGGTACTTTGTAAAGGACTTTATAAAAAATACATCTGGTTACTCATGAGATAACACTTCTGTGTTTTATGTATTAGTGAAAAGAAAGTAGATGTGCCCAAACTTACTAAACTTTGGTAGTTTGATGAGTTCAAATGCAGAAAAGAGAGAGAAAACACACTTTAATAAAACTGAATCATTTTAGCATTTAATATGAACATTTTTGGTTTTTAATGGATATAACCATTGGAACTCCTTGCAAGTTCTGAATGAGGTCCAATGTTGAAATAAATTTGTTTCAAAAGAAAACAGAGAAATAAGGAAGAAAGAGGAGAAAATGGATCCATCAAATACTGCGGAAGAGCAGTAAATTAAAAAGTTATCAAAAATGCAGTCACAGCACTGAGCAATGTGGATTAAACAGAAGCTGCAAAACACAGAGAGAAGAAAGACAGACTCTGAAACGGGCTATGACATCACAAACGTGGACAACACATTAAATAACAGAGAAAGAGAAGAGGGAGAAAAATCAATACCTAAAAAGTAAAAATAAAAAAAAATAAAAATAAAAATAAAGAGAGAGAAAACTAAAAAGAAAAATTAAAATTCTCTAGGAGCTTGTGGAAACAGTAACAAGACCCTACCTGATCGTAACTGCTTAATACGGCCATTGTTGTTGCTTGTGTCGACAGGTAAGAAATCTTTGAACCAAGTGATTTCTGGATCCGGATTCCCACTGGCTGCACAAAGCATGGTGGCAGTGCGTGTACGCTCAACCACCTTCAACTGTGGGCCCATGTCAATGGTAGGGAAGCCCCTGGGAATTTGATCCTCTGCAAGACAAAAGGTGATACAAACATGTTATCAAGTCAGATACCCAAGATTCAAGAGATATTGACCATTAACCTCTCCCATTAACCTATCACTTGTTGAGAAGCTAACACAAGCTAGGTAGCATTGCACTGTTACATTAAGGAACGTTGTTCCTGGCCAAAAGAGTGAACAGTCTGAGGAAGAGGCCAACAGCCTAACAAAGAGCTCAGACATGTGTGATAAAAACCATGACCAAGGAATGGATCAAGTTCTCTGGGAGCACAGAAGGAGAAGTCACTCTACAGTATGTGTCTGATGAGGTCAGTGAGCACCAAGAGGAAGCTGTGAAATGAGCCTTTAGGAACAAGTTGAGTTGGCCAGAAAGAAAGGAATGTCAGAAGTACAGGCACTGAGAAGAAAACTTTTCCTTGAGGGAAAACCATTGATCCAAAAGAGCTAGCTTTACGAGGACATGGGGAACAAGCAGGTTAGCTGGACCAAGCTATCTGTATTCGAATCTGTTATGTTTTTCTTTTAACTTTTAGATAAAACTCTATATTTTTTCACCCAAGCACAGGTTCAACCTGAATGAATTCCTTTGTAGAGAGTTTCAATTAGTCAGAAAAGTACCTGAAAGTCTCCCTTACAAAAGAAGAAAAGAACAAAAGCAACTCAAAAACACAACACAGAAGCATACATACATTCCTCAGGGTAAGAGAATACTTTCTTCCATTCCAAAGACCTACACCATTTTCAGTCATTAAAAAGTTGAAACTCCTAAATTTTGATTCTTCAACTCATCCAAAGTTCATTTCTCCCTATCCCACATCAAAATTGCCCCAGATCTTAGATCTTGAGAAATTAAAGTCCTCTTAAGTCCCTCAAGCATGACCTACGTTGATACCCTGCATGGCCAGCTCGCTCTTCCAGTGAGCATTAGAAAGGTATATTCTATTCAAGCATTGAAGGGATTTTAGTTATATGGGTGAGAATTATCTAAATTAGAACTTGGGTGTTTGTTTGAAGACTATTATGAAACACTTTGACGTCCAGTTGGGCCTAGCGTTAATGCAATCAACATTCCCTCATGACCTCTGATGAACTGTCATCAGCCACCAATTCCAAAATGACTCTAAAGCACAACGAGTGAGCAAAACAGAAACCATCAGGTGTGGCACCTAGCTTCTACCTGGATGTCTCCCACAATTTCTGGTATGATCCTCCGAGTTGTGCTAAAGATGCACAATTTCAAGGGAAAAGGTTACATCATTTTGATGACGCCACTGCATTGTTGATCAAATCTATATGTTCTCCACTCTCTCTGTACTTAACAGGGTAAACTCAAATCTCCTAAATCTGGCTAGCGAAGTCTTTTAAAATCAGGACCCATTTTTCTCAGCCTCTCATGGATGACCTCCCTCATAGGAAACATTTCTTCTGCCCACAATGAAATTATCACCATTCCCCAGACAAATCATATCCGATGAGCACACTGTCCGTGTCTCTAGAAAGCCACACAACCAAAATCACCTTCTTTATAAAGCTTTTCAAAACTCTCTCCAACAGACTTAATCTTTTCCTCCTCACATCAACTGCAGTAGTAAGTACCTAAATCCACTGTCTTGTATTTTTTAATTCTCATCAGTTTATCCTTCTGTAATACAAATTTCTCCATGCCTCGCTTGCATCCAAATCCCCTGCCACCAAGTTAGTCTGGGTTGACAGATTTTGAGAGAACTCCAGTGATTTCTAAGCCTAAATATGAATATATCACAGTGATTAAACAGTTTCCTACTACACATAGTAGAAAACTACTTATGGTAGAGAGTTCATCAGAGGAATAGTTCAGAACTAGAGAGAGAGATTTGGAATGTGAATACTAAAAGAATGTCAAAATACTACCAAAGATTAAAGCTCCCAAGAAAGGGAAGGTAACATGAACATTAAATCCAGGTTTCTGTAAGAGAAAATCAAGGCGCTAATACAGAAAAGTAGACTCTGGTTCTCCCAAGGGAGATTTATGAAAAGTCCAAAAGAAGTTGCTGGAGCAGTTGGGTTTGACACATGGATTCACCAGAGGATATTTTCCTGTCCCACCAGCTAATTACGGCCACAGACTAAAAAAAGTTAACTTCGATGAGCTACATTTTACTTAAGTTGAAAGATGTGGCTCTTTTGAGGAAGCAGTAGTAATACCTTCCATTTATTTGAATGCTTACACGCTGCCAGCCAAGCCTAGGTCTACAGTGGACAAGTGTCAGAAACAGTGGTTAAGAATGGAATTTCAAGATGATTTTTCAAGGCTCCAAGGGAAGGTTAAAAATTACAAATCAGATAAAGAGCATTTTGCAAATTAGGCTATGCTAATTTTAATACTCTATTCCACTTGAATTTCATCAGACTATTTTTTTAATGGCTTTAAAGATTTAGTCAATGTGTTTACATCTAAAGCTTAGTTTTAATGTTATTTGGGAAAATAAAAAAATAAAGCAAAAAGCTCAATAGCCATTGTACCACACACATTATATTATTAAACATCTCACTCACCAGCTATTGACCCAGAATGCTTCAAAGGATAAAAATAATTTATCTCAAGTGCCCCAAAATCAACTGCACTGACTTAGACACCTAGAAATGAGTTTCTAAAAAATCTCTTATATTTTGTTGTTGTTAATTTCCATATTGAAAGCAATTAACTTCAGTTAATAACAAAATCACCTTGGGATTCCTGAGCTGTTTCTGTCTTTCCCAGGACATTGAGTCACTCCTGTGGCATCTAACTACTAGTTACATCCACATGCATGAACACTGCTCTACTAGTCATTACTTTTCTTCTACAAGTTCATCTCTCTGAAGAACCACGCCAATATTCTATACCTATCAGTTGCAAATGTCAAAGACTTGAGATTGTTGAGCCACTTACTAAAGGCTCTTACCAAAGAAATTTAGAATTAATAACCATTTATAAGAAATGAAGACCTCACCTTGGGGAGAGCTGACAAAATTGACTTGTGCCCTATGGAAAGCAGTCTAATACATTTGCATGACCTTTCTTTTCCTTCTTAGCTCATAAAGAACACTCCAGAGCCCCATTTCCATATACACAAGTGCACAACAAAGATAATCTTTCTTGCATACTAATCAGACAAAGGATGTAAAGAGAGCTCCTTTCTTATTTTTAATAAGGGTAATTAAATTCTCTCCATCCCCCCCTTTGCACAGAACCTCTTTTAATGCACTTTCTTCATTAAATTTTCATAAGAAACATCACAATGTAACAGATTCAAATAGCCAGTGCTGTTACACATTGACAGTTGTGGCTTGTTTCTAATTTGACTGTCAGGTATTTGGCAATAAAACTCAGTATTCAACATAAAATGAACTGTAGAAATAATGAAATTTCTAATTGGTATGCTTATCTCAGTGGGCGTAGTTTAGAAGACGTTAATTGCTTTTTTTTCACCTCTACATTTATTGGTGATTTATATAAAACTGCCTTGGCCATTTGATAACATCAATTTTGACAGCTCATCAAATGTATAGTACAAGGAACTTGAGAAAAAAAAAAAATCAATACCCTTTATATGTTAACCACACAAACTTTTACAGGAAAATACAGAAGCAAAAATTAACAAATTATCTTAATGTTAGTAGCTTTAAACTTTTACACAAGTGAAAAGAAAAGCATTTTGTCCTATTCATTAATGTGTTCATTAAGCTTTAAAATGCCTTACTTATTACTGTTCCATATTAATATTCAATCACGCAGGATTAGCTACTAATTCATCAACAATTTAAATCAGACTTGACCTTCACAAAGCCATTTGGTCCGTCATTTTGAGAGGCCATTAAAGGGCAGATTACTACATACTTGTGCGTAGTGGATCGTAGAAGTCATACATATTTTGTTTGGAATGGCAGCTATGATAGACCTGGAAATATAGCACATTCTTTGAACCTGTTTGGGGTCTTAATAAAACACGCTGATATGAAACTTTCAGTTCCATTAAGGAAAGAGAAAAATGAACCTCAGCATTTTTCAGAGTCAACTTCCCATTGCTGTAAAACTTTTGTTAATAACCCCAACCTCTCCAGGACTTAAAGGAATGTATAGGGAAAATAGCCCGACTTTGTTTTGTAGGGAGTTATGCTTTAGATATCTGTGAATGATAAAGTAATAGCTTTTGCATAATTTGCTCAAACTACTTTCGTTGTTCAACCATAAACAATTTTAGTGATGCTTTACTTTTGCTCCAGTTCCACAAAACTCAACATCTCTTATTTGATAGCAAACACAAAACTAAATTGCCTACTAAGGCCACAGCATCCTTCCAAGGTGGCCCTAAGCAGTTCCTCTTGTCTAATCTTGCTATAGGATTCAGTGAGTTCAATCAGACAGGTGCTTTGACTCTGGTCCCAAAAGATTTAAAGAAGTTTTCAATAAAGGACCATTTGTCATGATGCCATATTTCCAATTTTTCAGATTTATAGCAAATATGTTTATGAAGAAAATTCATGTCAATTATATCAACAGTATGCTCTTCCAAAAGAATTATTAAAAGATGTGAATCTGGAGAAAGAGATAAGCTTTAAAAAATTTTTTTTTTCCTTGGAGGACTCATCCCTCTGAACCACCTTCCTGAGGACCAAACAGTTCATAGTGGCTCCTCTTTAAAAGCTTTCAAAGCTCACAGAGGGCAGGGCTATATGTTACTTCCTTTTTAACCATTACTGTAGTCAATAAACACTTGCAATTAGACATATTTAGGAAATTCAGGCAACCATTTCTGCATTTATTCATGTGACATCTCTGAATTCCTACTGGGGTTATTTAATGGCATCTTTGTAGACTTAATGTAATTTAATTCTATTCTATTCTACCCTATCCTATTCATATTTTTGGCTGTATTGCATGGCATGTGGGATCTTACTTCCCTGACCAGGGATCAAACCTGTGCCCCCTGAAGTGGAAGCGTGGATTCCCAACCACTGGACCACCAGGGAAGTGAAGTCCTAACGGCACCTTTTTAAACAGTTAATCATTCTTTAATTGTCCTGTGGCTATAGATTGGGTCTCCCCAATTTAAATGTAAGTCTAAGAGGCAAAACTATCTTTTACAGTGTCTTAAGTAGTATTAAACTTATAAATTCACAAAAATACTTGTTAGTGATGGCTTTCTTCATTTTTATAGTCATAGGTTTTATCTAATTAGCAAACAACTTTCATCATTTGAGATGTGCAATTTATGCTTGGCTCTTTCTTTAATTTAGTGCAGTTGCTACACGAGAAACACACAACTCAGTTCCTGCTTTCTTAATTTTACAGGAAGCCTTCCCTCATATACTGGTTTTAAGTTCCTACAAGTCAAAATGGCAACCACATAACAAAACCTTAAGTGTGAACACAATGAAACTTAAAAGAACACAAGGGAATATGTACCTCTACTCTGCTATCCTATCTTTAGAATAATGGGATTGTTGATGTTCAAACTAATGATAACATCCAAGTGAATCACTCAGTTTCATGTTGAGGCAGATATTCTGGGTCTTCTTTCACTGCCAGGAGCAAAAATTTCTCAGTGGCTGGATACCTTGAAGCTTTAGGCATTCATGATGTAATCTTACACAACTCATATTTTTTTTCATTTTGAAGGATGAAAGAATTGCATAAGGGAAGTTTTTCTTAACATGAGTCAAATATTAGATGGATAGTATGAAGAATATTTTCTTAAATAAAGTACTATACCCTTTAAATATGTTGAAAGGCATGCTTACCTGTTAGAGATAAAGTACTACCTAAGACAGTAAAAATCCTCGTGAAAAATGTAAATATATTGGTCTTAAGATGGTCAATAAGAAAGTATCTTCATATTTATGAAAGTTGCATTACAATACAAGAAAAAGACCTTTTAAACTACTAGATTAAAAAAATCTACTGGGGGACTTCCTGGTGGTAAAGTGGTTAAGAATCCGCCTGCCAATGCAGGGGACACGGGTTGGATCCTTGGTCGGGGAGGACCCCACATGCCGCAGAGCAACTAAGGCCGTGTGCCCTAGAGCCCGTGCACAGCAACGAAGAGTAGCCCCGCTCTCCACAACTAGAGAAAGCCCACGTGCAGCAATAAACACCCAACGCAGCCAAAAATTAAAACAAAAATAAAAAGTCTGGACAGGGTGAAATGGGTGGTGGGGGGTGGGAGGGAGGTCCAAGAGGGAGGGGATATGGGTATACATGTAGCTGATTTGCTTCACTGTACAGCAGAAGCTAACACGACATTGTAAAGCAATTATACTCCAAAAAAAAAAAAAAATCTAATGGACTGTCAATAGATCATCACTCATTCTACAGATATTTACTGAAAGCCTTCTTTGTGCCAAGACTGGGCCAGGCCCTGGGTATGAAGTAATCTAGAGAATCTCTATATTGTTGTGATTTAATTGTATCTGTAGGATAATTAGATTCTTTGGGAGTAAAAATAGTACCCAGCTCATAGATGGAGGATTGAATAGGATAATGCATTAAATATGCCTGGTGCTGCCTGGCACTAGTGCCTGGCATCTAGTAAAATATTAGCATGTATGTACTTACTCTATCCCAAGCTCCCACAAAAGATTTAAATAGAACAGAGGCAAGTGACTCTAAGGCTTGATATAACAAGAGCTGCAGCAATAAACTGTAAATGGGAAAAATATTCTACGGGAATCATAAAGAAACAGGGATTATATAGAAGCAAGTGAATTTAGAGGGAAGTATATGTGCCAAGTAACCTCTTAAAAGCTAGTAAAAGCCCTCATTTCTCACTCTGAATAAGATTTTAGGCTTTTTGATTAATCAACAACACAAACAGCACAAATAAAACAAATCATATTGTCATCTGATTTGTTCCCCAAAACAAACAAAAAATAACACTAAATATCTGGGACAGCAAAGCTTTGTTGTGAATGACTGAAAACACTGAAACCATTTGAGACGTATTAGGGTCGCTTGAGGTAGGCAAGGGTGGTATAATAATTACCATTTTCTGTAGACACAAAACAAAGACTCAGCAAAATTGTTACTTGGTCTCAGTCATACATACAGAAGAAAATTCTTTTAAATCTTTTAACTCTAGATTTGGTGTATTTTTACTTCATCATGTTTCCTCTATGCCAGTTGCTGTTCTTTGAATAAATATTCACCATGAACAGTGATAGAACTCTTAATCAGAGTCAACTCATAATGGAAGACACAACAAAAATAATTCTAAATACTTGGTCATCTTTTATTTTTTAAGCAGAAAGGATGAAAGTTTCATGGGATGTAATAATAATTTTAAAACACTTTTACATAACAAAAAGCTTCATCCTTTTTGATATGTATCAATTGATTTCTCAGGTTCCAAGTAGGACAGAATTCTGCCATGTATGTTAGCCAATAAAATGTGGATGAGAAATGGAATTATGAAAAGGATGATAAATATCAAATAATTTCCCTAAGGAGCTCAAGTTCAGCCTGTGCCTATGTCTTTAACCCTTCTGTAATTTCTAATTCATTATCTAGTAAGGGCTATAAGTGGCAGGACTTCTGCTTTGAGCAGACACCCAAAGACAGTACACAGACCAGAGAAGTAGACAGAAGGAGATTCAGCATATCAACCCTATAACCTGACACCACACAGGGGTCTCCTCTGTAACATGGGACCGATAATGACTACACCAAATGGCTTTGTCTGGGAAAGGAGACAGTTCCGTGTCTCAGAGGCTGGAAGGCTAAAGGGTTAGTAGTTGGAGTATTTGCTACTTTGTTGAACAGCAAATGAGTTTTCAAGTCATTATCTTGCAGAATAAACCACGCTATCAGGCTACAAACAAGAACCGTTTCTTTCCAGAATACAATCCCTGAAGAGGGGCATAAACATTTATTATTCTTTTCTTAAAGAACACAGTGTAAATAAAGCTTTTATTTTCACCATTCCAGATGGCAGCAGGGTATAATTTATACTGTTTTGACATCATGACCGTATTATTCAAAATCAATCTTCCTGCAGGTGAACTGAATAAGGGGCTGAAAACAGAAAAGTAAAAGGGAAAGAAAGAAAAGTTAAATCAACATTTTCTAGCAAAGTTAGGTTCCTGGGCCATTATCAAAATGATATGCATATGAATGAAACTGAAAAAAAAATAAATAAAGTGGTTTCTAATTATAAGTCAGAGGTTACTCTAAGGTAGAAAGAAAATATCAAAATCAGGAGGAAATTGCCAGTTAATAAATGATATTCCAAATGAAATAATAAATATAAGGTCTGGTCCCCCAAAATAATTATGAACAAGATATGAAGAATTTTTAGTCCAAGATCCTCTTTGCAAGTTATTATGTACAGATGGGTATGCTTGTCTTAATATGGCCATAAATCAATCAGAGAAGCTTTTATTTCAGACTGGATTAAGGTATCTCTTAAGGGCAGTGACCGGGTATAAAGGTCTCCGAAGATTTCTCATAAAATTATGCCATACAAGAATAGGAAATTAGACACTGATAAGCTGATAGGAGTCTCATTAGCAGCTACTAAATATTCAGCATACTAACCAGGAACCCACAGAGTATTCCAGACCAAAAGCTCCATTTTCTGAAATAGTCTTCACATATAGAGGAGGTTGTAAGGCATTCTTGGCACAGAGTAAAGCAAATTTATTTAGAAGCAATGTATGCAATTATCCTATAAATCGCAAAGTAATGTCTACTGTCTGTGTAGCAGAACACAAACTCATTGAGATTAAATTATCATTTGTATGAATGTGGTAGCTGCAGTTTCACATGGCATTATGTTAACCCCCATTGTTGTTAGTGTTTGGCCTTAGCAAGTGATCATACTCTTTGTGATCTAAAATTCACTGAGGGGTGGGGGAGCGGATGAGGTCTATTAATACTTGGATATCTAAGTAAATATTTAGAAATCAGGGTTATGCATTTATCCTTGGGAATAAATAACTCACTAAAAATCCAATAACATCCATTTTCACAAAGCTCACTGCTTTCTATTAATTTATTTTTACTAACAAGCTGGTGTCATGATACTTATCCCATACATTGTCCAAATTTTTCCCTATTTTGTATATTAACCGCTTTACATAAATTAATATTTAAATCATACCATGACGTTTTTTAAGGAAAAAAAAGGAAAAATGCGTAATAGAGCTAAGGTTCAAGAATTTAATTACCATTCTTCTTTGTTTGTTTATTTTTAGAAAGAGACAAAGAAGAGTAAACATGCAAAGAGAACTGGATTTGGCTCCTGCCTCCATTATTTGCTGGCTTCGTAACAGTCAGGAATTCTAGTGAGCTCGAAACAAATAAAGCCAAGGAAAACATTCATCCTGGCTGCCTCCCTGTATTGTGGTGAATGTAAATAAAAATAAATAAAATGTTTATGCGATCAAATTTTTCATAAATAAGAAAACTAGAATGAACCATGTGGTTCTGGATTGGAGGTACTGGTATGAACTCATGGTTTTAAAAATATACATATTGATACAGAAATAAATGTAATTGTAAATGAGTGTGCATATACACATGTACATACACTCCTTATATAAGCTTACTAAACACATCTTCCCTAGCTGTGTGACTTGAGAGAAGCTAGGAGCAGCCATACCCAATAGAAATGGCCATACCTAGTATCTAGGTCTTGGTTTCTAAATATGACTCTCTGGTGAGAAGAAACAGAGCTCCCTGGAGAAACGACTAATTCCACCCAGCACTGGGACAAGGAAAGTACAAGATGCACCTGGAATATGTGTAGTACATGGAAGTACTCAAAGAATGACAGGGGCATGTTCAAAGGACAAAGGAGCTTGAAGGGGTTCTCATTAGCCAAATGTGGGACCATCTGAACAATAACAACAAAAAATAATGATGAAAAAACAATATCACCACATTTTAAAACATTAAATAAGATAAAAAGACATGAGTCTATACTGCTATAAAAGAATAAATGAATAAATTGAAAAGTTTCAGCAAGAATGGCATATTGGCATAGTCTCTAAGTAACTCCTGCCATGAATTTATTAACTATAAAGGAAAAGAATAACTCTATGACAGAGAAGCCTCACAGAAACAGCCTTGATCAAGATACCAACATTAACAATATCAGTGATGGGATAAATCAAACTCATGTGCTGAAAATAACACAGCATCACTTCTATGATATTTGCTATAGACTAAACGGCTGTGCTCCTCCAAAATCCATATGTTTAATCCTAGCACCCAATGTGGTGGTATTTAGAGGTGGGGCCTTTGGGACGTGATTAGGTCATGAGGGCACAGCCTGTATGAATGGGATTAATGCCCCTCTAAAAGAGGCCCCAGAGACATCTCTGCCCCCTCCATGTGAGGAAACAGAGTAAAGAAGATGCTCTATGAGCTAGGAAGTGGGCTCTCATCAGACACAGACTATGAGAAATAAACATCTGTTGTTCATAAGTCACCCAGTCTATGGCATTTTGTTATAGCAGTCCGAACAAACTAAGATAATATTACTGCCAAAGATTCATAATCTAAATATGATCATGAGTAAATATCAGCAAAACCCCAAAGAAGAACATTTTATGAAATAACAGCCTTGTTATCTTCAAAATTATCAAGACTAGGAATGTCAAAGGAAGACTGAGGAACTCTTGCAGATTGACAAAGGCAAAGTGTAATTTTGAACTAAAGCCTTTGAAGACATTTAGAGAAATGTGAATAGGGACAGTTGATGAAACCTAAACGGGACAATGCCGAAATGTAGTATGAGGTGAATGGGGTCTGAGAATTACATGGTTATGATGCATCAATGTTTACTTCCTGATGTAGTTGGTTGAAACTACAGAACGTCCTTGTCTGGAGGAAATACAGGTACCTAAGGGTGGCAGGTATCATGTCGGCAATTTACAAATAATTCAGGAAAAATAAGTTCTCTGTATTTTTAGTTTCCATTTTTTTATACAACTGAGATGGTTTCAAATTTTTAAATCATGTAAGTAAATTATTATAATTACTTTATGTTACTTAAATGAGGTTTTATAAGTCTTTAGATTATCTTATTAATATCTTAGTTGTGTAAGATTTATTCCCAAAGCTTCCGCATAGCTGCATGTCGCAGGCATTTTTGTCCCAACTCTGAAAAATATTCCCATATATGTACTTCATTAGAGGCCCTCTTGAATACAGATTAACTAAATGACATTTCAACTGTTATCAGATTTATAACAATAGTAATAGCAAAAAACATTTAGATCTGAAAATATATAAATTCCTATAAAATGAAGACTTAGAAATATTTAATTATCAACCAAATGAACAAAATTTGGTAATAATTCAAGAGTAAGGCTCAAGCTCATGAAAAAAAAATGTAGAGAAATCAATACTCTAAAGGAAAAAATTCACAGTTATGATTTTTGCTTAGAGAAGTGAAAATGTCAAGTGGATAGATGCTTTATTAATTTTCTTCCCAAGTGTCTGAGAAAGTTTAAGATAGAAGATGAGCTTTTTGGTAAGTTTCCTTCCAACTAAAATATTGTCAACTTGACTTAAACCCCAGAATTGCTTCAGAAATACAAGAGTTGTTTCTTAAGCCGCGCTTTTGCAATTTTTCAGAAATCTACCTTCCCCATTTGCTCTACCTCTTCACAGTTCTCCCCTGCACCTACAACACAGTGAAGACAAATGTTTGTCATCCTGTTGTCTTTAACGATTTATGGGAATGGGGGCAAGAGAAGCAAGCACAAAAATAACATGATTCAGATATGTCTAAATACATTTTCTGAAGAGAACATTTCATCATTTAACTCCATTCGGTAGCATTTCTCATAGTTTTGAAGGCAAACCATGGCTGGTATTTATCTGAAGGGAGAGGGCAGATTCTGCAAACAGAGGTAATGGCAGTTTTATGTGGGGGGGGTTTGTGGAAAAAAAATATATATGATGTTTCACTGTAAAGAATGAAAACTACAAGAGCACATGAATAAACCTTTAACAGAACTTGTGTTTCAAGAATGTATCATATATCTATGGAGGAAATCTCCCCCCAAATAGAAATAATTTTCTATTTCTATGTCAAAAGTGAGCCTGAATTTAACAGCAAAGAATTACCAAAAAGAACTACTTATATTTGTCAGTCTTAAATCTTTGGACACACAACCTGTCAATATATGAAAACTGCCCAAACAAATATAACTATGTTTTCCTTTTTTTCAATTTTTGAGCTTTTCTCTCTCTTGATATAAACTTACCAAATAAAATAATACTATATCTAAATGCAAACATAGGATACACAATTAATCAATAATTTTGAAATATCAAAAATAATACACTGCTACTCAGTGGAAGCTCAGACATCTGGAAACTAACCAAATAGAAGAAAAACTATCAAAAATGGCCAAAATCACCACCAAAAAGTACATGCATGAAATCTCATAGTCTTTGCTCCTAGAAGAGGATATCAGGCTTCCATATATAAAATTCTAAAGGCTTGACTTTCTTCAATAGAGGTTAAACTCAGCAAATTAGAAAAAGGGTTGCAGGCAAAGCAGATGAGCTACATACATCTGAGGCACCTATGTAACAGCACATGTCCCTGGAGGTTGGACTCTTTTCTTCACCAGTATAGGTGCCCCGGGGTAGAGCACAGCACCAAGCACAAAGTAACTGTATCTGCCAAATGAGTAGTGACCCATCTTTACCTTCAGGAACTGACGGAAAGGGCTGGTATATTAAGCCATTTGCTTCCCTAAATGCTTTGTCTCAGTGTGAAGGCAAGAAAGGACTGTGTCTGCCTACACACGTGAGGCTCAGCACCCTATCAATGTGGCAGGCGCTCCCTGGGCATCAGTCTAGAATGGGACAGAGATACCCATAGATTTGCCTCAGTTTTCCCCACCAACAACTCAATCCCTGCAAACTGAAGACAGCTGAGCAAGCCAGGGGAGTTTCTCTCTAGCCATAGAAGAAACTCACTAAATATCAGAGTATGCCAGAGAATGCCTTTGAATAAAAGGTAAAGTAATTTGAGTTGTACTCCTATGAAGACACGCCATTAAGACTCGCTTTAAAAATAACTCATAGTTGTTGCATTTCAATATGCTACACGCCAATTAAATAGATACAAGTTTCCAATGACAAGATACTCACTAGTGATACAATAAACCTTTTTCTTACATACTGAAAACAACCCAGAGTTGTTCATTTTCATTTAGTTGCAAGAGACTGACATATTGTTATAAATTCAGGAAACATACAATCTCTAATTCCTTAACAAAGTGACAGCAACTTGACAAGTGAAAAAGTTATCTCAGCCTTGAATTCACTGGCATAGAAAGCCAACCTATCCTGCAGTACTTCCCACAGCACAAGTGGATGGTTTTATGTTTACTGCAAGATGAACGCTCTTTCAATTGCTCAGTGATAATGGCTATGAGGCTGCTGAGCAAATAATATGTGTGCATTTGCTAGAGGAAGTGAGAACTGTATTTCAGCCACTGATGCCTAAAATACCCAGTGTAATTTAGGTGCTTATTGTTATAAAGATAAAATAATACATAATACAGCTTTGTAAAATGTGCATGATACGTTTCATGGGCAAATTATAATCAAATAGGCAAATTTTATAGTTTTCCAGGAATTAACTCAGAAGCATATAAAATATAATCAAGAGTGTTTGCCCAGGGAGAGGCATTTTCCATTTTGGTTTTGCTAATGTCTATCATAGCCTTAGCCTCTGGTGCTGGTGACTTGGGTTTGACAGTTCATAGATTTCCATTTACTGAGAACCAATGGGCACAGCATAGGAACTTTTATGTTGAAATCCTGACAGATCTGCTCCTCTGCCAATAGCGGTTAAGTCACACAATAAAGCCAATCTTTGGTGACTCTCATGTAAGCCAAAGCTACTTTCCTGAAACATGGTGAGTGAGGTTCTAGAAAAGAACTTTCTGGGATATCAATTTTCTTGATGGGTTTTAATATGATCGAGATTTAAGAACATTCTAGCACACACAATCATAGTTTTTAAATGTTTCCCTCTTCTGTTGTAAGGAAAAAAAATGCAGCAGAAGATTTAGGACTAGGTTGGCCCATCCTCACCTCTCTTTCAGTCTCAGACATACATTCTTTCTTCATATTTTGAATTCATTTCCTGGCAGGGAAGATAATATTTGTCTTTTTTTTTCTTTTTCTTTTTTCTTTTTTTGTAATTTGGCTGTGCTGTGCAGCTTGCGGGATCTTAGTTCCCCAACCAGGGATGGAACTCAGGCCCCAGCAGTGAAAGCACCAAATCCTAACCACTGGACCACCAGGGAATTTCCGATAATATTTGTCTTAATACTTATATTCCACCCCTGTCAAAGAGCCTACTGTTTGTTCAAACATACGGTGACATGTTTCTGATCATTTAACTTTTAGTTATGCTATTTAACCCACGGCAGAGTTCATCAGAGGTATCTGGACTCCAGGAACCTTACAGTGTTAATGAGAAAAATGTTTTTTTTTTTTTTCTGGGTTGTTCTTCAAAAGGCAGACATTAAATGGAAAATTTCTCACTAAAATAATTTATGAATTGTAGAACATGAGATAATTCTGAGGGGAACTATGCCATGCTGATAAAATATATGATACTAGCGCCTATGACAGAGTCAATTACAACAAATTTTATCAGAGTGATTTTCAGAAGAAAACGGCTAAGCAGATCAACTAAAGTCAAAGTCATGCCTTTTGGTAGATATTCTGAAGGTTTGACCGTTTTCAGTAACTGGGTCTATAGACATTACCTCATTCAGTTACCAAAGTTTGTATGGTTCGACTGATTGATCACAGATAATTGTTCAAATGGTGTTTTGCAGAAATCTTTTGTTTTAAATTTAACAAAATTTAAAAGTGGAATGTACACTGGCTATAATTTCTTACTTGTTTTTCAGGTTCAAGTTATTATATCTGTACTTTATGGCACAGATTGGTAGTTCCCTTAATTTCCCATGACTCCTATTTTAGAAGAGATCTAACCTACTTCATACAAAGTCAAGCTGAAATTATAGATGCTCACTTTGTCCCCTTTAACAGAGAGGGTGGCTGGCCTATTACCACCCTGCTGGATTTTCTTAAGAAGATGATGTGCAAACTTGGCCTTAACAGAGATGAAGGTTAAAGTCTGAAACTTCACAACCAACCACAGAGTCCTCCTTTAATTTACACTTGTCAGGGACGTGAACCTCAAACTGATGGACGAAACCTATTACAGCTTGGCCAGGGAGGCAATAATTGTGGATAATTAACCAAAATAATCCAATCTCATCTACTTCTCCACATCACATAAAAATGATCCTCTGATTATCTAGAAGATCAGAGCCCAGGATACCAGGGCAGTTTTTTATTGTTTGCTGGAGAACAAGTCTTCCTGAGTTACCTATGGGTATAATTCCCCAGGTTACACTGAGGTATTTTAATAAACAACTGTCCTGTGATCTTGCAGAGAATTAAACATGCATATGATACAGAGAATATTCTTTACAACATGACAATGTCCTCATTCTGAAGAACTATGTAAGAAATCTTTTTCCCCTGGTTTCAGTTTCAGGAATAGTTATGAGGTTTTTGTTTGTTTGTTTGTTTGTTTTTTTCTGAAGAACAGATTTGTTTTTATTTTATGGACATTGTATATCTGTGTCACAGGCCTCTCTTTCTCATTTCCAGAGTTGTTAGGAGATTTAGAGCTAAAACTGCAGTCTACTTCTAGCAAAGGCACAGAAGTCCATGGCAGGTCTGCACTCCTGACATCAACTTATCTCATGCCAATGTCTTCCTGTTCTGCCATCACAACATTTGATCTCATCATAGTGACCATTCCTCTGTAAGCTAATCATATCCCTTTGAAGCAAGGTTATGATAGACACAAATGTATACATATTATAAATCCATTTTTTTCAAAAATAGATAATGAACACAAGAGATGATCCCCAAGACTTCAAGACACATCCAAACAAATCAATCCACATTGCCCACAGCATCTATGAGAAATGTTAGTTACCTGCAGTTATGATGAATCAAAAACAGTGAGCTCAGTAAACAAGCTTCTTGAGAAATAGGGCATAAAAAATTTGACTTGATGAACACTAACTTGAAGGAAGGAATAAAGGAAAAAGAGATGGAGAGAGGTATGGAAAGGACAAAGTGACAATATTTTATTTCTACTTTAGGTAAATCACTTTTAAATATTCAGCCCATGATAAAATTAAATGAGTGTATCTTCTGAAAATAGATTTATAATATCCCCACATGCATTTGTATAAAGCATATTCTTATATTACTTGAAGAAAATTATATTCACATTTAACAAACATTAAATTATATTACTATTTGTTCAATTTAACAAACATTTGTTGAACACCTCTCAGACTCTCTGTATGAAACAATGTTTATTTAGCACTTGAGGGCTCCAAGAACAGTCCCTCAAAAATCTTACAATATAATGGTGGAAACATGCATGTGACCAGAAGGAACTATGTGAAAGAATCAATAGCTAAGAGAGCACACAGGGTGAGGGGTGAATTTTGTCAAAGATCAGGGAAGCCAAGACTAACAGCATGAATAGAATTTTGACAGACAGGAATGTAGTTAAGGGTTTTTGAGGCAAAGGGAAGAGTATGATCAAGGTGCAGGGATATTAAACAGATGGATATTCAGGGTGAAATGTGGCCCCTGATTGGGTGCATTTGTTTGGGGACAGGATTAGGAGGACAGAGTGGCAAATTATGTGGAAGCATGACAAAGATATGGTCAGCTCTGTCTAACTGTGAGAAACTGGAAGGGTTGTAGGGTCCATTTGGTAGGAAGTATGGAGCCAAATATTTTTAAACCAAGAAAGTAAGAGTACAGTGTTCACATTCTAAAATACAATCTTTGTTAAGTGAGTTTAGTTGGTGGGTGGGGGGGGGAGCAAAGATAAGATCAGTTAGAAGGTTGCTGCATTTGTTTTAATGCAAGATGATGAAGTCTGTGTTTGATTACAATTCCTGGGAAGATAAAGAAACAGATGAGTTAGATACATTTTGGAGAAATATTTCACAGGTTTAGCAAACATTCATTTTATTTAAGGGGAAGCTGAGGTAAAAGTGAGTTTCAAGCTTCTAGTCTCCTAGTTTCTTGGTGTACAACTGTGGGTCGGCAGGGATGGATAATTTTACCTAATATAAGAGATTCGGGAAGACACGGGGAAAGCTCAAGATTTAAAATATAGTTTTGAGTATGATTCATATGAAAAAAATAGTTGGAATCCTGTGATGGATGAGATGATGCAGGGAAGAATTTATAGGGAGAAGAATATGGGAAATAACCATATTTAATGGTCTTACATGAAGAAATAATTTCCTTTAGTAATTCTAATTTGTTGTATATGTATGATGCATCATATTATGTGGAATACTTCTACATGCTGTGCTTGTAAATCAAGTAATCTGTTGACAAATGCTCCAAGTATTTTTTTTACATAGGATAGCATCTTTGCTTATTCCTATTAAATATCAAAAAATGTGATGAGTAATTACACTTTTCAAGAGTTATAGACTTTAGATCTATGTAGACATAGATAAAAATACGTGTGAATATCTGCCTTTGCAAGGAGGAGCATATGAGAAAATAATGCAAACTGTGAGAGAAGATAAAGTAATACAAAATTAATGAGAAATAAACTCCAAAGGAAATTATTTAAATAGGCAGCATACAATTATTCAAGTTGTAAATTAGCCAGAAAACAACAACAAAAACCTCTAATGTTAACTTAGGATGTCAAGTCAACTTTTTTTTCTTTTAATCGATCCAAAAGAAGAAGTACGCTATTCTCAACAATTGTTTCTAGCCATGTAATCATCCAAAGAGGTGCCAATGTTTCAAACACGTTCACTTAGTGTGTCTATACTCAGATCACCATTCACATACTGAGTGAAACATCTGAAGGAGGTTAATAAGAGCCCGTTAAGTTAATTTAGGAGTGTGATGCCAATACAAGCATCACTGATAAACACGGACAGAACCAAGCTCAAAGCAAAAACCAGAATACAGAAACACTCAGAGTTGAGGGGAACAAATAGACAGTCTGTCCACTTTTTATTGTGTTACTAGGAACTTGACAAATTGAAGGTCCAGCCTATAATGTTTAAAAATATAAACTAACATTTCTCTATATACAAGTATGTGCTCTTGATGTTCTATAGGCTTATATATTGTTTTAGTATTTAAAACAAGAGGCTATATACATTTTCAAGCCTCTAATATTAGCACATGTATCTACATGCATATGGTACCTCCCACATTTGGAGTATTGCTAATATTAAATGATTTAATGGGTTATATAGTAAATATTTAATATTTACCAGTAATACCACAACACTGTCTCACTGTCTCAAAACTATATTCTTTGTTCCATATTATAACTGTGGCTCTCAAATATTTTAAGTCCAACAAACATTTCAGTTGGTTAAATGACCTACTTGACAATGTATCCACTATACACACACACACAGACATACATGTGCTTACATGAATACACATCCTTCAACATGATTTGTGGTAAGAACTGTACCCCATTTAAGAAGACACCATATTTTTCAATCATGAAAAGAATATTCCTTCCATGGGCCTGCCACTGGTAGTGAGCTTACTCTATAGCTGTCATAACAATTATTCAACACTGGCAATAGTAAATATCAATTCTGGATTGAAAGTAAGGTTGAATAAACTTCATTCCTGGCATGTCCATGATACCTGGATGACAAAGTTCCTTTAAAAGCATAATCAATAAGACCATAACTTGGGGGTGGTTTTTGCTTAACAGATATCTTATTCCTTCAAGTATGTTTCTCTCTTTCTTTCGTTGTTAATTCCAAAGGTATATTTTCCAATAACTGGTAATCTCTTTTTTAAGTGATCATAACTTCTGCAGGCCTTAGACCTTATGACTCAGAGAATAAATATGTATTGCCATTAATGATTTTTTAAAATTCTTCTCGGTATGATTTTTCTCCATCAAGTGGCATTCAGAATGAGAGTTTTTATACACTAAACTCATTTAACTCCATCCCTGTATTATCCATATCTCATCAATTTGTTATTTTCAAAAATAAAAACCCTCATTATTATGGGTAAGAGTATATGGCAGGTCATATTTTTCCATTTCTTTCTTTAAAATAAAAAAAAAATTGGGCTTCCCTGGTGGCACAGTGGTTGAGAGTCCGCCTGCCGATGCAGGGGACACGGGTTCGTGCCCCGGTCCGGGAAGATGCCACATGCTGCGGAGCGGCGGGGCCTGTGAGCCATGGCCGCTGAGCCTGCGCATCCGGAGCCAGTGCTCCGCAACGGGAGAGGCCACAACAGTGAGAGGCCCGAGTAACGCAAAAAAAAAAAAAAAAAAAAATTAATGATTTTTGAAAGATCACCTAGGATGCAAGACTGCCAGAATGGTTTAGCAGGCTGATGAGCCAGTCTCTATAAGTGGCTTCAAATCCCAACCTGTGTGGGAAATGATGTGATCATTTTCAATCACTTCACTATGAAGGAAAATCATTAATTGGTTTTCCCTGGAAATTGCTAACAACATTTCTACAGAATTCATTGGTATAATAATTCAAATTTCCAAATTTAAAGATCCTCCCAGTGTTGATTTTGAGTCCCACTCAAAGCAACATCTCTTTGTTTGTAATAAACATCCACAGACTTCATGAATACACAGTCAGTCAAATCAAGCCTTGGATGGACCAAACCAGAAATGGGATCTAGCCAGCTTGTTCCAATTAAACAGAGGACAATGTGCAGAACTAAGCAAAGAAGTATAGACAAAATAATGCATACTGGGATTTGAGTAGAACTTTTTGGTTGTATTTCAATCTTAGCTAAGACCTAAGTGGAAAACAACTAGTGGTAATACCAAGGCGCCTCCACCACCACTTATTTAAAAGGAAGCGCATTACAGAATATTGAGCAGAGTTCCCTGTGCTGTACAGTAGTTCCTCGTTGGTTATCTATTTTAAATATAGCAGTGTGTACATGTCAATCCCAAACTCCCAATCTATCCCTCTCTGCCCCCACCCCTTCCCCTAGTAACCATAAGTTTGTGAGTGTTTCTCTTTTATAACTAAATTAATCTAAATCATTAAACTAAATCATTTAAAACGTAAATGGGGGGCTTCCCTGGTGGCGCAGTGGTTGAGAGTCCACCTGCTGATGCAGGGGACGCAGGTTCGTGCCCCGGTCCGGGAAGATCCCACATGCCGTGGAGCGGCTGGGCCCGTGAGCCATGGCCGCTGAGCCTGCACGTCTGGAGTCTGTGCTCCACAACGGGAGAGGCCACAACAGTGAGAGACCCGCATAATACCAAAAAAAAAAAAACAAAACCTAAATGGGAAAATAATTGGAAAATGAATAGGTACTTGCATATGTATAACTGAATCACTTTGCTGTACAACTGAAACTAACACAATATTGTTAACCAACTATATTCCAATATAAAATAAAAATTTAGGGAGCTTCAAGATGGCGGAAGAGTAAGGCGTGGAGATCACCTTCCTCCCCACAAATACATGAGAAATACATCTACGTGTGGAACAACTCCTACAGAACACCTACTGAACGCTGGCAGAAGACCTCAGACCTCCCAAAAGGCAAGAAACTCCCCCACGTACCTGGGTAGGGCAAAAGAAAAAGAAAAAACAGAGACAAAGAATAGGGACGGGACCTGTACCAGTGGGAGGGAGCTGTGAAGGAGGAAAGGTTTCCACACACTAGAAGCCACTTCACGGGTGGAGACTGCCGGTGGCGGAGGGGGGGAGTTTCGGAGCCATGGAGGAGAGCGCAGCAACAGGGGAACGGAGGGCAAAGCAGAGAGATTCCCGCACAGAGGATCGGTGCCGACCGGCACTCACCAGCCCGAGAATCTTGTCTGCTCACCCGCGGGGGCGGGTGGGGGCTGGGAGCTGAGGCTCGGGCTTCGGTCGGATCCCAGGGAGAGGACTGGGGTTGGCGGCGGGAACACAGCCTGAAGGGGTTAGTGCACCACGGCTAGCCGGGAGGGAGTCTGGGAAAAAGTCTGGAGCTGCCGAGGAGGCAAGAGACCTTTTCTTGCCTCTTTGTTTCGTGGTGTGCGAGGAGAGAGGATTAAGAGCGCCACGTAAAGGAGCTCCAGAGACGGGCGCGGGCGGCGGCTATCAGCGCAGACCCCAGAGATGGGCACGAGACGCTAAGGCTCCTGCTGTAGCCACAATGAAGCCTGTGTGCGAGCACAGGTCACTATCCACACCGCCCCTCCCAGGAGCCTGTGCAGCCGGCCACTGCCAGAGTCACGCGATCCAGGGACAACTTCCCCAGGAGAAGACATGGCGTGCCTCAGGTTGGTGCAACGTCATGCTGGCCTCTGCCGCCACAGGATCGCCCTGCATTCCGTACCCCTCCCTCCCCCCAGCCTGAGTAACCCAGAGGCCCCGAATCAGCTGCTCCCTTAACCCGTCCTGTCTGAGCGAAGAACGGAAGCCTGAGGGCGACCTACATGCAGAGGCGGGGCCAAATCCAAAGTTGAACCCCGGGAGCTGTGTGAACAAAGAAGAGAAAGGGAAATCTCTCCCAGCAGCCTCAGGAGCAGCGGATTAAATCCCCACAATCAACTTCATGTACCCTGCATCTGTGGAAAACCTGAATAGACAACGAATCATTCCAAATTGAGGAGGTGGACTTTGGGAGCTACGAAACATATATATTTTTTCTATTTTTGTGAGTTTGTATGTGTATGCTTCTGTGTGTGATTTTCTCTGCATGGCTTTGCTTTTACCATTTGTCCTAGGGTTCTGTCGGTCCTTTTTTTTTTTTTTTTTTTCTTATTTTTAGTGTAGTTTTCAGTGCTTGTTATCATTGGTGGATTTGTTTTATGGTTTGGTTGTTCTTTCTTTCTTTTTTTCTAATTACTTAAAATTTTTTTTAATAATTATTTTTTGTTTTTTATTTTAATAACTTTTTAATTTAATTTTATCTTTTTCTTTCTGTCTTTCTTTCTTTCTGCCTTTTATTCTGAGCCGTGTGGATGACGGGCTCTTGGTGCTCCAGCCAGGCATCAGGGCTTTGCCTCTGATGTGGGAGAGCCAAGTTCAGGACATTGGTCCAGCAGAGACCTCCCAGCTCCATGTAATATCAAACAGCAAAAATCTCCTGGAGATCTCCATCTCAACGCCAAGACCCAGCTCCACTCAACAACCAGCAAGCTCCAGTGCTGCACACCCTATGCCAAACAACTAGCAAGACAGGAACACAACCCCACCCATTAGCAGAGAGTCTGCCTAAAATCATAATAAGGTCAGAGACACCCCAAAACACACCACCAGACATGGACCTGCCCACCAGAAAGACAAGATCCAGCCTCATCCACTAGAACACAGGCACTAGTCCCCTCCATCAGGAAGCCTACACAACCCACTGAACCACCCTTAGACACTGGGGGCAGAGGCCAAAAACAACAGGAGCTATGAACTTGCAGCCTGTGAAAAGGAGACCCCAAACACAGTAAGTTAAGCAAATGAGAAGACAAAGAAACACACACCAAATGA
>NC_041222.1:51224307-51227396 GCF_002837175.3 Physeter macrocephalus
GGAAGTCTACCTGAAAAAGAATTCATAACAATGATAGTAAAGATGATCCAAAATCTTGGAAATAGAATGGAGAAAATATGAGAAACGTTTAACAACGACCTAGAAGAACTAAAGAGCAAACAAACAATCATG
The DNA here is from genome assembly GCF_002837175.3 of Physeter macrocephalus. Classification (NCBI taxonomy): domain Eukaryota; kingdom Metazoa; phylum Chordata; class Mammalia; order Artiodactyla; family Physeteridae; genus Physeter; species Physeter macrocephalus. The sequence goes on from NC_041222.1 coordinate 51,224,440, forward strand.
AACAAAACAATAAATAAAATTAAAAATTCTCTAGAAGGGATCAATAGCACAATAACTGAGGCAGAAGAACGGATAAATAACCTGGAAAATAAAATAGTGGAAATAACTACTGCAGAGCAGAATAAAGAAAAAAGTATGGAAAGAATTGAGGACAGTCTCAGAGACCTCTGGGACAATATTAAACACACCAACATTCGAATTACAGGGGTCCCAGAAGAAGAAGAGAAAAAGAAGGGACTGAGAAAATATTTGAAGAGACTATAGTTGAAAAGTTCCCTAATATGGGAAAGGAAATAGTTAATCAAGTCCAGGAAGCACAGAGAATCCCATACAGGATAAATCCAAGGAGAAACATGCCAAGACCCATATTAATCAAACTATCAAAAATTAAATACAAAGAAAAAATACTAAAAGCAGCAACGGAAAAACAAAAAATAACATACAAGGGAATTTCCATAAGTTGAACAGCTGATCTTTCAGCAGAAACTCTGCAAGCCAGAAGGGAGTGGCAGGATATATTTAAAGTGATAAAAGGGAAAAACCTACAACCAAGAGCACTCTATCCAGCAAGGATCTCATTCAGACTTAATGCAGAGAATCCCATACAGGATAAATCCAAGGAGAAGCATGCCAAGACCCATATTAATCAAACTATCAAAAATTAAATACAAAGAAAAAATACTAAAAGCAGCAACGGAAAAACAAAAAATAACATACAAGGGAATTTCCATAAGTTGAACAGCTGATCTTTCAGCAGAAACTCTGCAAGCCAGAAGGGAGTGGCAGGATATATTTATACCTTCAGAAAAGCTGTGCTCTTGGAAGAAGGCACCTGATTTTGTTATATCTGCCACTTTTAATGTGTATGCCTTGAAGGATAATATTTTAAAAATACACTTTCATCATTCAGACACATAGATTTATCAGATTTAAAAAAAAATTTAGTATTGTCTATAAAAAATTTTAAGTAAGCTTATAGACAATGTTTGTCTGGAACTATAACAAGAGACAAAGAAGGACACTATATAATGATCAAGGGATCGATCCATGAAGAAGATATAACAATTGTAAATATTTATGCACTCAACATAGGAGCACCTCAATACATAAGGCAAATACTAACAACCATAAAAGGGGAAATCGACAGTAACACAATCATAGTAGGGGACTTTAACACCCCACTTTCACTAATGGACAGATGATCCAAAATGAAAATAAATAAGGAAGCACAAGCTTTAAATGAGACACTAAACAAGATGGACTTAATTGATATTTACAGGACATTCCATCCAAAAACAACAGGATACACTTTCTTGTCAACTGCTCATGGAACATTCTCCAGGATAGATCATATCTTGGGTTGCAAGTCAAGCCTTGGTAAATTTAAGAAAATTGAAATCGTATCAAATGTTTTCTGACCACAACGCTATGAGACTAGATATCAATTACAGGAAAAAAATCTGTTAAAAATACAAACACATGGAGGCTAAACAATACACTACTTAATAACGAAGAGATGACTGAAGAAATCAAAGAGGAAATCAAAAAATACCTAGAAACAAATGACAATGAAAACATGACGATCCAAAACCTATGGGCTGCAGCAAAAGTAGTTCTAGGAGGGAAGTTTATAGCAATACAATCCTACCTTAAGAAACAAGAAACATCTCAAATAAACAACCTAACCTTACACCTAAAGCAATTAGAGAAAGAAGAACAAAAAAACCCCGAAATTTAGCACAAGGAAAGAAATCATAAAGATCAGATCAGAAATAAATGAAAAAGAAATGAAGGAAACGATAGCAAAGCTATCTAAAACTAAAAGCTGGTTCTTTGAGAAGATAAACAAAATTGATAAACCATTAGCCAGACTCATCAAGAAAAAAAGGGAGAAGACTCAAAGCAATAGAATTAGAAATGAAAAAGGGGAAGTAACATCTAACACTTCAAAAATACAAAGGATCATGATAGTTTACTACAAGCAACTCTATGCCAATAAAATGGACAACCTGGAAGAAATGGACAAATTCTTAGAAATGCACAACCTTCCGAGACTGAACCAGGAAGAAATAGAAAATATGAATAGACCAATCACAAGCACTGAAATTGAAACTGTGATAAAAAAATCTTCCATCAGGGTGGGATGTGGGGGTTGCAGGGAGGGAGAGGCAAGAGGGAAGAGATATGGGGATATATGTATAACTGATTCACTTTGTTATAAAGCAGAAACTAACACACCATTGTAAAGCAGTTGTACTCCAATAAAGATGTTAAAAAAAAAATAAATAAAAGTCTTCCAACAAACAAAAGCCCAGGACCAGATGGCTTCACAGGCAAATTACATCAAATATTTAGAGAACAGCTAAAACCTATCCTTCTTAAACTCTTCCAAAATAAAGCAGAGGGAGGTACACTCCCAAACTTATTCTACGAGGCCACCATCACCCTGACACCAAAAGCAGACAAAGATGTCACAAAAAAAGAAAACTACAGACCAATATCACTGATTAACATAGATGCAAAAATCCTCAACAAAATACTAGCAAACAGAGTCCAACAGCACATTAAAAGGATCATACACCATGATCAAGTGAAGTTTATCCCAGGAATGCAAGGATTCTTCAGTAAATGCAAATCAATCAATACGATACACCATATCAATAAATTGAAGGAGAAAAACCATATGATCATCTCAATAGATGCAGAGAGAGCTTTTGACAAAATTCAACACCCATTTATGATAAAAACCCTCCAGAAAGTAGACATAGAGGGAACTTACCTCAACATAATAAAGGCCATATATGACAAACCCACAGCCAACATAGTCCTCAATGGTGAAAAACTGAAACCATTTCCACTAAGATCAGGAAGAAGACAAGGTTGCCCAGTCTCACCACTATTATTCAACATAGTTTTGGAAGTTCTAGCCACAGCAATCAGAGAAGAAAAAGAAATAA
>NC_041222.1:51227544-51228834 GCF_002837175.3 Physeter macrocephalus
TATAAGACACTGATGAAAGAAATTAAAGATGATACAAATAGATGGAGAGATATACCACGTTCTTGGATTGGAAGAATCAACATTGTGAAAATGACTATAGTACCCAAAGCAATCTACAGATTCCACGCAATCCCTATCAAACTACCAATGGCATTTTTCACAGAACTAGAACAAAAAATTTCACAATTTGTATGGAAAAACAAAAGACTCCAAATAGCCAAAGCAATCTTGAGAAAGAAAAACGGAGCTGGAGAAGTCAGGCTCCCTGACTTCAGACTATACTACAAAGCTACAGTAATCAAGACAGTATGGTACTGGCACAAAAACAGAAATATAGATCAGTGGAACAGGATAGACAACCCAGAGATAAACCAGGCACATATGGTCACCTTATCTTTGATAAAGGAGGTAAGAATACTCAATGCAGAAGAGACAGCCTGTTCAATAAGTGGTGCGGAGAAAACTGGAGAGCTACATGTAAAAGAATGAAATTAAAACACTCCCTAACACCATACACAAAAATAAACTCAAAATGGATTAAAGACCTACATGTAAGGACAGACACTATCAAACTCTTAGGGAAAAACCTAGGCAGAACACTCTATGACATAAATCACAGCAAGATCCTTTTGGACTCACCTCCTTGAGAAATGGAAATAAAAAGAAAAATAAACAAATGGGACCTAATGAAACTTCAAAGCTTTTGCACAGCAAAGGAAAATATAAAGAAAACGAAAAGACAACCCTCAGAATGGGAGAAAATATTTGCAAGTGAAGCAACTGACAAAGGATTAATTAATTAAAATTTATAAGCAGTTCATGAAGCTCAATATCAAAAAAACAAACAACCCAATCCAAAAACGACAGAAGACCTAAATAGACATTTCCCCAAAGAAGATATACAGATTGCCAACAAACATATGAAAGAATGCTCAACATCATTAATCATTAGAGAAATGCAAATCAAAACTACAATGCGATATCATGTCACACCGGTCAGAATGGTCATCATCAAAAATTCTAGAAACAATAAATGCTGGAGAGGGTGTGGAGAAAAGGGAACCCTCTTGCACTGTTGGTGGGAATGTAAATTGATACAGCCACTATGGAGAACAGTACGGAAGTTCCTTAAAAAACTACAAGTAGAACTACCATACGACCCAGCAATCCCACTATTGGGTATATACCCTGAGAAAACGATAATTCAAAAAGAGTCATGTACCACAATGTTCATTGCAGCTCTATTTACAATAGCCAGGACATGGAAGCAACCTAAGTGTCCATCGACAG
>NC_041222.1:51229077-51261257 GCF_002837175.3 Physeter macrocephalus
TGGGACAAAGTGAGAGAGTGGTAGTGTATATATGGACATATATACACTACCAAATGTAAAATAGATAGCTAGTGGGAAGCAGTCGCATAGCACAGTGAGATCGGCTCAGTGCTTTGTGACCAGCTAGAAGGGTGGGATAGGGAGGGTGGGAGACACAAGAGGGAAGAGATATGGGAACATATGTATATGTATAACTGATTCACTTTGTTATAAAGCAGAAACTAACACACTACTGTAAAGCAATTATACTCCAATAAAAACATTAAAAAATAAAATAAAAATTTAAAGTAAGTTAAAAAATAAATAAATTGGAAACAAAACCGAAAAAAAAAAAAAAAGGAAGCTATCATTGACTGGCACTGCCAGTTGATGGCAACAGACATCTACTTGCAGGGCTTCTAAGAGATGATAGAACTGACCTACTACCAATAACTACAACCCCAGTAACCCCAAATTCAATCTCTAACCTCCACATGAAAAGGAGAGGAAGGAAAGTCAATAGACAGTTGGAAATTACCAGGTTCTTTCTTTTGGGGAGAATTGAGGCCTAGTTTGGGGTCCTGCCAGAAAGGGAGAGTGAAAACTGGTTTTTCTTGCTGTGTCACGAGTTGACTAGGGTGAGAGTTTTTGAGAGAACACGATATATGTTCTTTGGGTTTGGTGTTCATTTTTCTCCCAGAGTGCTGAGCAAAGAAGTCTCACTGAAGGGCCTAGAAAGCAAATGGAGGCATTCCCACCAGCCCACTTCCCTGTACTCCTCAGAAGATGGAGGTGAAATCCTAAGAAGTTTTTACAGGTTCATGAGAAGAGTCATGATGATAAAAGGAGGGCCAAGCAACAGGAAATCCAACTAGAAGAGGGGTTGGGAAGCATGCACAATGACAGGGACCAAATACAGTGGACTACGCTTCTCTGAGGAGGTCATGAACAATATCAGAGGCAAGAGAAAGCCTAACAGGAGCACAAGAATACTTACCCCTTCCCTGACTTTCTGTGGTAGACTGAAAAGTGGCCATCAACTCTTAAATTTGAGTTGGCTACACGACTCTCTCTAGGCAGTGAGACATTAGTAAGTGTGACAAACAGATACTTGGCATATCACTGTGCACTGGGGCTGCTCTTAGGAACCCGATGACTGCCACGCTGTGAAAAAGACTTCCCGAGACATGTGCCCCAATTGTCTCTGTTGTCAGAGCCAATAGCCTACCAAACCCCAGATGAGTAAATGATCATACTCTACATCATCTAGCCATCAGCTATCCTGCCACATGACTGCAGATGCAGGAGAGAGCCAGTATAACTCAGTCAATCTGGCCCAGACTAGAATAACTGCCCAACTGAACCACAGAATTTGGGGGACTATTAGAATGGATACCATGCTAATTTTCTTGTAACCAGAGTTGGGCAAAACCGTGCTTTACAAAGTTTATCATATCATTTCAAACATGTCAACTGAACTCTGATCCTGAATCAACTTAAAAATGCTATGACAAAGTTTTTTGTTTTTAAACTGTTCCCTTATAGAAATGTTAGGAAAAGATAAAAGTACTGGTACAAGAAAGCCTTCTAGGGAAGCAGGAAATAGTCTATGTAGAGTCCCTCTGAACCTTGAGCAGTTTGCAACAACCCAAACAGTGGACCTAAGTCACCTGGTGTGGCACAAAAACAAGCAGCAATTTGCTTTAACTTATCTTCTGGTGAGTTGAAGAAGTGGAATGCATTAGTTCCATGCTAAACTAATTAGCTCAATCCTTCATTCATCAATCATTCACCAGACACATGTTCCATGCAAACCACCATACCACCTACAAGGAGAAATCATGATAAATAAGACAGATTAGAAAAGAAGTAGCAGGGCTTCCCTGGTGGCACAGTGGTTAAGAATCTACCTGCCAATGCAGGGGACACGGGTTTGATCCCTGGTCCGGGAAGATCCCACATGCCGCGGAGCAACTAAGCCCGTGTGCCACAACTGCTGAGCCTGTGCTCTAGAGCCCGCGAGCCACAACTACTGAGCCCGCGTGCCACAACTACTGAAGCCCGCGCACCTAGAGCCTGTGCTCCACAACAGGAGATGCCACCGCAAGGAGAAGCCCGCGCACCGCAACAAAAACCCAACGTAACCAAATAAATAAATATAAATAAATAAATGAAAAACCAAAGTGTTCTATATGCACTATGTATTAAAAAAGAAAAGAAGTAGGAGAGGGCAACTGAGGTGTATCTTTATGACAGGTACAAGGCTAGGCATTGTAAAATGTATAATCTCTTTTAATAGCCACAAACCCTGTAAGAACCATCATTCTTATAGATGTATTAATAGGCTCAGGGAAGCTGCATGATTCTATTTTAATAAGGTATGATCTTTTGGTTAGCCCAAAAATTCTATCCTCACTGCAGGGGATGGGGCATGTACACTATGATATAAGAAAGAAAGAGGCAGGACTTCTAAGAAATTCAGTTAGAAAAGATCACAGATTACAGTCAAGAAGGGGAGGATTACAAAAGTAAAGCTTTACTAACAGGGACGATTTGAGTTAGGTTTTGAAGAACAGAAAAAAAAAAATCAAATATTATTGGAAATGGGGGAAAAAGATCATTTTCTTCTGTTTTTATATTACAGAACTGTATTTCAATATAGAAAAATTTCAAATATAGACAAATATAAATAGAGAAACGTTTCATATTCACCTTAATACAGCCATGAATAACCTTTGGTCAAAGTTCTTAACTTGGGAGTGTACTATGTGGAGGGTACTCAGACAGGTATGTGAACAGATTAGAAAAAGAACAAGAAGTAGTTTGCTTTGATTGACAAAGAAGCCATGCATAGGGCAATGGTGACACCTATTCTTTAATAGGTAAAATATGGACATTGAGTGGCAGGCTAATCAACTGTAACATGTACTGAGGTGAATTTAGATGACTAGGTATTCACTGAGATATAATTTTATAAAGATTCTGCTAATAAATCAAGTTAATTCTGGGATAGAAATTCATTCATTGTCCAACACATGTTTATTTTGACCTGTTGAAATAAGTACTGCAGAGGAGTCAAAGAAATGTAAGAAGGAAATTTAGGTCCACAAACTTCATAACACACTAACATATTTGAGTCTTTATGCCTTTTCTATCATTTTTGCAGGCTTTGGTGTGGGAAGAGTAAGCTGATTCAGGATCAGAGTTCACCATCTTGAAACTGAAGTCTCTTTACACGTATGAGGACATGATGAATTACCTATTGGCAAATCCAATTGCTTGGTGTATAAATATATATACACACATCATCATCACCATCATTTCTTCAAGACAGTAGCTTTCAATTTGCTAAAACTTACTATAACAAAAGAATATGATTTTCCCCTCTTTTGATCTATTAAACTCCCAGAATAAAAAAAACAGATGTTCTCTCAAACTTAAGGCTCAAAGAGAAAAAGAGCAAACAAAACTTCTACTTGGTAATCACCCATACTTTAGTTTTGGCAAGTTGAGAGTTAATGCAAAAGATATTACTATCCTTTTTTTCAGGAATATTTTTATTTTAATCCACATGGATTTCCCCCCAGAGAATCTGATGTAAAATCCTAAATCCAAATTTCTCAGAGGAAACACTGGCTGTGAACAGCAGGAGTATCATAAGTTTGCTGCCATCTGGGTTCCCATCATCTTCCTTTGGACACTTCCCAAAATTGGGATTTTATTCCTATTCCAGACACAACTTAGAAGGCAGCTCCTAATGCTCAGGAAGGGCCTGTGAGGTGGTCAATCAAATCTGAAGCTGGGGGAAAGAATACCCCGTCCACTGCCTACAGAGAGTCTACACATGAGACGAAGCACTTGAGCGTAGAATGCAGATGGACAAAATGTGGGCAACAAACAAGAATACTGAAAAACACTCCACTTGACACAGGTCAAGGTCCATCCGAGACTTTTTAATCTCAGCCTTCGGGTTAGCATGGGAACACAGAAATGGGACAGGGCAGATGCAGATCTGTGAAGATATCTTCATTTCTCACATGGAACAGGGACAGATGGATGTAAAGAATGTGCCTTGGCTGATCTGGAAAGAGCATGCTATCCTTCGGGAAAACATCTGGGCTATTACATTGTTTTGCAGAATAGAAGACAAGAATTCCAAGCTCTCTCATCCTGCTTAAGACTTCAATCATTCTTACATTGCTGTCACTGAAGAAGCTAAAAATGTATCTTTAAGTCTCTACAAAATTGAAGACATTTTGTGTATATGTGTCTAGTTTCTTAGGCCGCATTCAACTTTACTATGTGTAGAACATATGTCACAACTAATTTGGGCCATGTTTGGTTACTCACCATTGGTCATAGTTGAACTTCTGTTGCCAAACAACCAAAATAAAATTAACCATAAATGTTTTCCTGACAGTCTGTGGCTGACTGTGTGATATATACTACCGACAACAACAAAAATATCATCTGTGGCCAGTCAATGGCTTCTAATCCTTAGAAATGATTTAGACTATATAAAGGATATTGCAAAGCCTCCAAAATAAAGTGTGTTGAAGCAGTGATTATCCAGCAAATGCTAACTATATGTTTGTACGTATACACATGTATTTTATAATTATATCTGTTGGAATAAATAAGCATTCAATTAATATAAACATGCATTTCCTTTGTCTAATGAATCCCACTCTCATTTATACAAGGTTGTACTGTATTTGGAGCCACTTTCACTATGCACATAGTCACAAGTCCTTCTGGCTTAGAATGTAGGAATTCATCATTTTTGAGAGGTAAAAAAAATATAAGGGTTTAAGGCTGAAAAACCTGAAGTCAAAGCACCTGGATTGGTAAGGAGGCTAAAGGAGATAGTACAGGTCACAGACCTGAACCCATGTCTGTCATTGACCATAGAAAGGTGAGCACCCTAGCCAGCTATCTTCGTTTCTCTAGTTATAAAATTAAGCTTTATATGTGGGATCTTAAAAAATGGTCAAATGAACTTACTTACAAAACAGAAATAGAGTCACAGATGAAGAAGACAATCTTACGGTTACCAGGGTGGAAAGGAAGGGAGGGACATTGGGAGTGACATATACACACTACTATATATGGAATAGATAACTACTATATAAGGACCTACTACTGTATAGCACAAGGAACTCTACTCAATACTCTGTAATGACCTATATGGGAAAAGAATTGAAAAAAGAGTGGATATATGTATAACTGATTCACTTTGCTGTACAGCAGAAAGTAACATAACACTGTAAATCAACTATACTCCAATAAAAATTTAAAAAATAAGCTTTGTAATTCATAAATTCATTTTATGACATATATTTATAAAAAAATCTATAAACATATTTTATATATTCATAATATACTTATGTGGATATACATATATATTTAAACAAAAAAGCCAGAAAAAGAAAGTAAAGACCACTATGCCTTATTTATATTTACTATAATTAGTTTCTTTTATGCCACCATTTTAAATTTAGAAAACCCTTTATAGTTTATTAAGTGTGATTCCTGGGGAAAAACAGATGTAACTAATTAATCTATTATTTCTGCCATAATAAGTAAGTGAGTCTTTGTTTCTCCCAATTTTGAAAAAGTGGTAAGGTGCTTCAGACAATGCCAAATATGAGGAAGAGAGAAATCAGGCCTCTTCTTCCTACTGAAGTTTGGCTGTTTTGAACTTTAAATGTTGAATACATGTCATTTTCCCAGGATCAGTAATTAGCTATTTCCTTATGCAAATGGACACAACTTAAAGATGCCTCATCTTCCTCCCCCATATCTTCTCTCCTTTTTGTTTTTCATTCAGCCTTACCAGGGAGAACAAACACGAACTGAATCACCTGTACTATTCCCCTACTATGGATTCACTTCCAAGTAGCAGTGACATAATCGCTTCTTCCTTTCCTCCCTGCCAGGGCATGGTACCCACACATGCGAGTCTCACAGAGCCACGCCATATTCCAAGCTCAGCTTTTCCCTCAAGCACCTTCCAGAAAGCTTGACTAACTTGTACATCTTCAGGTCTGCTATGATGGAGAGCCCAGAAACAGCCTTCTAAATTGTGTCAAATTTTCATTTCTCTGAAAGGTACATTTAAACAGTTTTCATGACAGGCCAGATGAAACCTTGGCTCTACCAAATCAGCTGGTTTGGGTTATTGTACAAAACTTTTGCTTAATCAAAAATGCGTATCATTTTATTTTTGCTGTTGTCACTGTTTATTCACTTTAGAGTAATCATTAATTTGCTTACGTGCAGTGATGAAATTGAAATAAAATGGCAGATGGCCACAGAATAGTGCCTGGGGATGAAAAAAATTTAAATACAAAAAGGTTCAAGAGAAGGCATTTAGTGATTTAGTAATAATATTCGTAAGAGATATAAGTGCTTTCAAAATCAGAATGATAGGCCAGAGGTTATGTACAATTTAATAGTTAAGTTTTGTTTTGTTTTTGTTTTCCATTACATTCAAGCCAAATTGTTTTTATTCTAGATTGAAGTGACATAATTAATCCCTAATTGATTTTCTTTAAAAAAAGAAATGAAATACATCCAATAATTCAAATATTTGTACTGTATCACATACAATCAGATATTGTTTAACACAATGGTTTCTCCCTTTCAAACTTGTTCAGGGGTAATATTTATGCTTATTTTATTTGAATAGAGAAGACAGAAGTTATCATCCTTTGTAAAGGTCTCCAGGATGAGGGCACTGTAATAAATTCCAGTTATCAAGGATAAGAAGCCTAACAGATTCATTCTTTCATTTCTGCTCAAAACACCATACAGGCAATAATAGTTCCAGTGCCTGTTTCACTCACAGCTTTAAGAAATGTGCTATGAAGCTGGCCTGCAAAGAAATCCACCCATCACATTTCAAACTAACACATCAGCTGACTCCTTGAGCCCACTGATAAAACTCTCACAGCTGTAACTGACAGCCCCAGGGGCAGGTGGCTTTAAAGAATACCATTTTGACTTTCAAAACACATTTCTAATGTAAATGTAAAGCTTCATAAGTTATTTGCTTCTACCTAGAGCAATTAACATAAATTTGTAGAAGTCTTTATTGACAACTTTTCTATTTCTTCGACAAGGTAACAGGTGGGGGAATTTCTAGGGGGAAATGAGGAGTGACTGCTAATACATGGTTTCTTTTTGGAGATTAAAGTGCTGTAAAGTTGACAGTAATGATGGTTGTATAATTGTGAATATACTAAAAACCACTGAATTGTACACTTTAAACGCACCGCCCCCCAAAAAAACCCAAGGTAACAGGCATTGATTTCATTCCTACTCTCTTCAACTGATAACATCAACTGGAAATACTTAGGCAAAGTCTATGTGCAGTAAGCAAGCAAGAGAGCTGGATATCAAGGGAAGTGTAAACTCAAACCTGATGCTACTTCTCTTTTTAGTGAGGGAAGGATTATGTTTTAAGCATGCCTCAGTTTGTATCACCTTAAAAATAGAGTCATAATTCTACTTTTTAAGGATTACAGATTGAACTGATTTTGTAATCTCTCAATTAGCAAGTTATAATCTATTCATGGAAATAAATCAAGTTAAAAAGATGAGATGGATTTTTTAAAATCTAAGTAAATCATGTATTTGTATACAACAAAGTTTAAAACTTTGTTGCTAACAAGGCCAAATGCAAAATGGGGTATGGGAGAAAACAAACTAAATAATTTAGACAGCAATTTAACTGGATAGTGGTCAATAACAATTTAAAATATACATATACTGTTTCAGTGCCATAGAGGCTCTTTCATATTAAGAGTAATTAACATATTATAAATTGAACAAAATATATGTGTGGATAGATGAGTGTTTATATAACCCTGGAAAAGAGCTCAATCGTCATTCAATCAACTGTAGTCAGATGGTGTAGGATGAATATACTTTTATAGTTACTCCTTCCCTCAAACCATCAAACAAACAATACTCCTCAAAAGACTTTAAGATAAGCAGTGGTTTCGTAAAGTTACACACTCATCATGCTGTTCCTGTAAGAAGTGCATAAAATATTCTTCAGTACAGAGTTAAACAGTGCTTAAGAAGATCTCTACTGGTAAATGGATCTGTTTCTTGTGTTTTTTCAGTTTAATGTTGCTGGGATTCAGATGATAAATAAACTCTTCAGGGTTCCCTGCCCAAGGGCAAAGAAAGATGCAGAAGTTCTCCTTCCTTTTATAGTCATGGAGAGGATACTCTCCTTCAACAGTCATGGTGATACATGGATTCAAATTTCAAGAGTTTATTACTTTTACAAAGTCTTTAGAAAAGAATCCTTCGTCTTTTTCAACCCAGGACTGGCAAGCAGTGTTGGCTCTCTTGTAGATGGTAAGGGTGATAGTTGAAATGTCTAAATATATATATTTTAATGATCTAAACGCTTCCAATGGCCAAGCCAGAAGCTTAGCAAAACTACAACTGCTTTAAAAGCTGTGCATTTTGAAACAGTGCATGTGTCAGGGCACCAGAAGGCTACTAATACACCCAATAGAGTTATTTGTTTGTTTGTTTGTTTATTTATTTATGGCTGTGTTGGGTCTTCCTTGCTGTGCGCGGGCTTTCTCTAGTTGCGGTGAAAGGGGGCTACTCTTCTTTGCAGTGCGCAGGCTTCTCATTGCAGTGGGCTCTCTTGTTGCAGAGCACAGGGTTCTAGGCACGTGGGCTTCAGTAGTTGTGGCACATGGGCTTCAGTAGTTGTGGCTCATGGGCTCTAGAGCACAGGCTCAGTAGTTGTGGCACACGGGCTTAGCTGCTCTGCGGCATGTGGGATCTTCCCAGACCAGGGCTCGAACCCGTGTCCCCTGCACTGGCAGACAGATTCTCAACCATTGTGCCACCAGGGAAGTCCCCAATAGGGTTTTAAACCACAGTTTCCTGAAGGATCTACCACTGAACCAAAAAACTGTGAATAACCCACATCAAACTGAACTGCTATTAGATGGAAAAAAAGTAATTTATACCTTTGAAGCAAGAGGAAATTCAAGATATAGGTATATAACTGTGACGGTGGCAGAGAGCTCCCCATTTTCCCATCTTGGTTGAATAATAAGAGAATTTCCTACAGACTTCAATTGATTACAGGTTTGATAAAATAGTTTCACAGTGAAAAGTACTCAGAGCTTATTGATAGGCTATCAATCCTCATTCCTCTATTTAGTTTATCCAAACTTTAATCTAAATCTGTACTCTAAAAATTTCATATAATAGTATCACTTATATTGTTCCTTGTATTTTTCTCTGTATGTTTTAAAATTTACATATCTTTGAAACTTTTTCCCAAATCTATGCCTTTTTTTTTATTCTCTCAGTAATGTCTTTTGATGAGAAGTTAATTTTGATGATATTCAAGTTATCAATGTTTTCTTTTAGAAACTGTGGTGTGGGGTTGTAGGAGTTTGCAGTTTTATGGGTTTGTGGTTATGGGGAAATATATCCTAATCTAAATCACAACGATTTTCTTCTATGCTTTCTTTCAGAAGTTTTATACCTTTTTATCAATAACATTTGGATCTATAAGTTAATTTTTATACTCTGGTGTAAAGTATGATTCAAAGTTTTGATTTTTTGGCGTATGGATACTTACCTTTTCTAGCACCATTTTTTGAAAAGATAGGTGCATGGATAAACAAGTAGATATACTCATCCAATGAAATACCACTCAGCAATAAAAAGGAATTAACTATTGATACACACACTAACCTGGATTAATCTTGAAATAATTATGCTTAATGTAAGCCAGGCAAAAAAGTGTGTGTATAACATTATTCCATTCATACAAAATTCTAGAAAATAAAAACTAAAATACAGTGACAGAGAGGATCAGTGTTTGGGGAATGTTGGGAGCCAAGCTAACAGAGGGATGGCCAAGACGGAGCAATTACAAATGTGATAAGGGTTTCACAGGTGTATACATATGTTAAACCTTATCACATTGTAGGTCTTAAATATGTTCAACTTATTATATATCAATGTCAATAAAGATATATACAATGCAGTATGTATGTGTATATATTCACACAAACACGCATATATAAAACATAAGTGTTTCAACAGATTCTTCTTAATAGTTAACATTCACAATCGAGTCATGTCACATTGTTCTCAAAAAGGCAAGAATCTTTGGAAAATTTTGTTCATTTAAATGTGTGGTTAAGTGTGGTTGGTTGGTTTGCAAACTTGCTTCTTGAGAGAAGAACCTGAAGAAGTGTTTAAAAACAGAGCTGATCAATCTAAGCAATACAAATAGCTATTATCCAATTAATCACATTTATGTTCCCCATCCTTTAGTTACACTGTAAGTGGTAAGGTTCAGGAAAATCAGGAGATTAGCAACACTTAGCAATTGGCTAAATGAAAACCTTTGGCAAAATTTGTCTCTAAAAGTACAACAGATTCATCACTGAAAAATGCTCTCAAATGAAGGTCATTATGCAGCTAGTTACAAAGACAAAAATAAAAAGTTGATATAAGGGGGAAAGATCAGAATGTGGCAGTGAGGTCTGCTCCCCACCAGTGGAGTTGAGCTAACCACAGTGGCCTGGAGCATAAGAAACCAAGGTGATGTAAACCTAGCGGAGGTCTGAGAAGGGTTGGGGCTGGAGGACTTGGGGGCTTGCACTGCCAGACCTGACAGCTCTTCACACGTGGATATTTACCCTGAGGTTATGGGCTTTTCTGTGATCACTGAACTGCTATTTAAACATGTGACTATTTCCTAGAATAGTAATTTCCTACACCACTGTTTTTGTATGAGAACCACATTTGGTTGCTTAAGTAATAAGCTATTAATTCACTACTCATAAAAAGGATGAGATTTATTTTTTCATCAAGTATCAAGTGCAGCACATTGGATTAGACTTGAATTTGAAATGCAATTCCTAAGCATGGGTAGTGTTCCAGGAAGCACTTTCCTCTCATATTTTTCGCTCCTTGACACTTCGTGTTTTAAATCTATATTGTCACCATGTAGAAATTACAAATAGGTTTTTTTTTAAATACACTGGGAACATCATGCTTGATCTAACAAAAACTCTAAAAACAAAAGTACATTAAACTGTTTAGTTATCAAAAGGAAGAAGAAAATACAGAATGTTCAGTTTCCTCCATTTAATATAATTTTAAACTGCTAAACCCATCTTAAAATATGTCAACTTTATTAGTAACTGATCTTCATGGTTTCTGAAATACATATCATAAAGTATTGAGGCAGGTTAATCACAGCAGTTTTGTCATTAATAGCATTAACAGCAAAGACATACCTCCTGAAACCACATATTGCAGAAATAGAAAGTCTCAGTTCAAGTGTTGTTTGTATACAGAGAGAAAACTGGAAGACAAACTTTATGAGACTCTGGGTTCCTTAGGACTAGTTTTGAAGGATTATAGATCTTGTATGTGAAGGTTATAAACCAGGGTTCCCAGGAAAGCTAGATATAGAATAAAATCACCAGTGGAATAGGAATTGAAAATATCTCCTCTGAAAAGAAATGCAGTGAATATAAAATGTATATATGGCAAGTTTCAGTTAGAGACCAATATACTCTCTTTGGCAGGGGTCGTTTTTAAAACTACTGTCACAAACCTATGAAAAAGGGTACATGTGGGCGAACTGCTTGCTTCAGGCTTTAGGTGTATTTCTACTTCAAGACGGAAGCCAGCCAAGGAATCACTGTTTAGGAATCTGTAAGAATAGCTGAGTCTCCCTTGTTTTCTTCAATCAGGTTCCTAAAAACAAAGACTGGCAAGTATGGGAGTCACATTCCTTACCTTGCTCTTTGACTATAAGAATAACAACAGCATATCAAAGGCTGATAATTGAACCCTACTCTTTTGATAATATCCTCCCTGCAAAACAGCTCAGTGAAAGACAGAGGTTGGTCCCACAGGTGACTTATTAAAGCCATACTTTCATGTCTGAGTAAGACAAGATTTGAAGGAAAAAGACCTGAGCAGACCAGTAACCCTCCCTAGCTGAAGCTTCTTGAGGGCAGGTGCTGTCCAATTCACGGCTGGATCCTCAGTGTCTAGCACAGACCCTGAAACATGTTAAGTACTCAGCACATATTTACGAAGTGAAAGGGGAATACAAAAAAATTCATATGCAATGCGAACTGCCTAGAAACTATAACATTTGAAGAGAAAAAGTAACTATGAGACACAGTCCATCCCCTTCCTGTTGGCAATTCCAAAGAAAGGACATCAATGGCCCAAATGTTAAAGTTGTAGCACTCAAAGTCTTTAGCCTCAGCACTTCTTTGGGTAGATGGCTCTGTCATCTCAGTCCTGGGTGCTGCTCCTGGTAAAAATGTCATTCCTGCTTTGGGGGGGTCTTCTTATCACCTGGAATGTTCTCTCTCTACGTATGTTTTTTATGTCTCTCCTCATATAAACTCTACACAACCACCTCTTTCAAATACTACCTTCATCAGTAAGTCTTTCCTGTTTATCCTAGCTGTAAGTAGTTTCTCCATTTTTTGAATGATAAAATATTTTATAAGTAGTTTTTAAAGAGTGTTTCACATTGATTCAATTAAAAAAAACTAGGGAAAAAAATTACAAAATAATGCAGACGTGTTTTATGATGAATTCATGATGAATTCATTTGGCTTCTAGGTTGCTCTTTTAATTAATTCTATTCATTCTGCCTCAAATATCATTACTAGTCCACAATCCTGTCCCCTCTCCTCATACAAATATTCTAAGACCCAGCTAGAGAGTCGCTTTCTTCAAAAATACCTTCCCTGACTTCTTCCTCATCTCCAATTCCAGTGAATTAGGCACTCACCCATATGCTTCCATAATACCATAAGCCCATCTCCTTCTTTACTAAGGATGCTACAATTATCTGGGAAAACGATGTCTCCTACTGAACTGAGTCCCTTGAGGAAAGGGATGGCGCCTTAGTCATCACAATATTTCTAGCACTTTGCCAGGTATCATAGTGGTTGCTCAACATTTTATGAATACATGTATTTATTTGTATGTATGTATCGCCTGTATTGGACTGTGAGCTCTCTGAGGTCAAGAAATTCCTAATTCAATATGTTTGTACATAGTAGGTATTCAAAATATCTGATCAACGAATAAATGAAGCATATAACTTTCAGGCTAGAAGTAATTGTAGATATTTTAAATCCAACCTCCCTCTTATACAGATGAGGTATAAAGATCAAGCTAAGTTACATATATTTATTCATGGAATCAAGATTTAGGCATAAGTCTTTGGATTCTAGTATACGATGACTTTTGAATGAATGATTGAAAAAATGAACAGATAAATGATTAATCATATCTGAAGACTAAGCTATTAAGCAGTCATCACTGTGACTAGATATTCAGAAATGAAACCTCTGTTCCATGAAAGTTTAAAAAAACCTGCTGCTGCCAAGCTTTTTTATCTTTTTGAATTCTCCTAGCATGTATGAGGGCCTGATAGTTATAGGTAATCCATTAAAATAGAAACAGGAGCATGACATTTTCAAAATATTGCAACTGAACCATTAAAAATAATTTTCAATTCCGATAGGCTTTTGCTTAATCAGCAAAATCTTTTACATACAAGTGTTCTATACATTGTGGAGGTGCAAAATTATAAATAATACCATTTATCAACATCACAGGGAGTTAGCATTTGGGTTGAAAATCTCAAAGGTATTAAACTAGGACCAGAAATTTCATGAATAAGATAGAAGGTCCCTCCTTCCATCCCTCCCTCCCTGCTAACAGTGACTTTAAGGCAGTGTGACAGCTACTTGAGCATTACCTGTCAATAACAAAGACTTAGCCTGCATCTCTCTGGAACCTTTCATTCCTCTCTCTCCTAAATCACCTATCAAGAAATTGGTAATTAGGCTGCTAGAGACATCTGGGCTAAAGGGATTTTGAACCAAGTGGTTTTGAAAGGCTGATTATTAACCTTTGGTAAAACACAAATAAGAGAACACACTAGACGGATTCTCAGCTTCAACAGAGGGAGAGAAGGTCAGGACTATGTGTCTTCGGTAGATTTGATTTTTCTATACTACTATTAGACATCCTAGATGATTTTTAACCTGATAAAAATAATCACTAATTCTAATGACTTTTGAATCAAATTGAGCCAAGTGAAAAATTCTAGTATACATCTGAGTTTTCCACAAGTACTTTTTAGAGGCATATAAGGGGCTCTAATTTTCCATAGAATTCAGAAGAAATTTTAATATTTTAGGAAGCTTCTATAAATGTTAATCTTCTCAATTCTAGGTACTTCCTAAAGTACATGTGGTGATATTTGCCTCCTGTTGAGCTTCTGCATGGCATTAGCACAAATCTAATACCTCATATGCAGCAGTACAAACACAGACATCATTTCATTATGTAGAAATATGCTTCCCAAACTTAAATTCAGAAACATATCTGACCCTAGAGAAAACAGTGATATTTGTTGGCAACATTTTACCTTCTCTACCAAAAACTTGCCTTCCTAATCACAGAGACCTCTTCTCCCAGACCAAAGCACCTCTCATCAATCTAGAGAGTTCATTTTAACCCACTTAAGTGAAATTTTCATCAAGTGTCCTCTAACAAGGACTTGGTATCTCCTCGCACCCCAAGAGTTACTATCTCTTTGAGCCTCAAAACTTTCAGGAGAAAGAGCTGTAACAGTATAATTACAGGCAACATGACCAATACTTAGCAGAAGAAAGCCCACCCTACCCAACATTCCTCAAATTCTATCAGGTGGTCAGTTACCCTCCAACCTATTTACAATTATGGACCTGTAGAAATTAATGGTAAAAGCAAAATGCCTATAGTTCTCGCTACAGACAGGCAAAGAGAAGATCTTTATTAACCTCTTCTTTTGAAAAGCTCTCTCTCTCTTTAAGGAACATCCCTGAGATAACTTCCTGTAAAAACTGGAAAAAAAATTGAGCCCTCTAATTATCACACATCCCTTCTTTACCCACAACCACCGGTAAATCTACAATCTCCTTCATGTGGTGGCAATTCATTTTCAAAGGATAAAAATTAAGAAGAATCACACCTTGCAATTTGGTTTGTTCATTCTTTTTGATTTATTAAAACTGAGCAGTCACATAATATTCTTAAGAGAGAGTTTAAAGCTCTCAATGCTTAAAGAAATTCCCTAAAAAAAGACTTACGCATCTTCTCCATCAAAGAAAGTTTATTATTTTTACTTAAGGATGATCTTAGTTTGTAAAAGAAACGAACAAAAACCAAATGCTACTAATGAGAGACACTGTAAAATTCCTACTTGAATTACAGTTCAAGGTGAAAACTGACAAAACAGAATATTCAAATATTTTTATATACATCAGAGTTCCAGATTTGGGAAACTTCCAGATATAGGGAAGATATCTCTATTGTTTCAAAAAAGTATTCCATCAAACATGCTTTTCAGGGAAAAAATAGAAAGAAAAAAAAAAAAGCAATTTACACTTTTTTTTTTTTTTTTTTTTGGGGTATGCGGGCCTCCCTCTGTTGTGGCCTCTCCCGTTGCGGGGCACAGGCTCCGGACGCGCAGGCTCAGCGGCCATGGCTCACGGGCCCAGCCGCTCCGCTGCATGTGGGATCTTCCCAGACCGGGGCGCGAACCCGGGACCGGGGCGCGAACACGGTTCCCCTGCATCGGCAGGCGGACGCGCAACCAGTGCGCCACCAGTGAAGCCCCTATTTATTTTTTTCTTCCTTAATTTCTCTTACTTAATTTCTTCCTCCTTTCTCTGCCCAAATTGCTAGTTTTCTTCCTCCTTATATCTTGAGATGGATCAGTTTCAAAAAACAAATGAAGGGCCATCCCAGGCAAATGAGTTTTGATGGTAAATGTTACATGCTTTTGTTAAACTAGTGAATAAAAACAGAAAGAGAGCCTTGCTCTCAATGCCTCACACACACTACACTACACCTTGTTTTCTTGTCTCCATATCACATCTTGCATTAATTTGTAGAGGACAGTAAATTTGGTCCTATGATTACATAAAAAATAGTCTCATTTTTAAAAGTTGTTAGTTTTTAATTCCCCACTGATAACGAATGGTATTTGAACTTAAAGAGACTGCTTTAAATAAGCAGAAGGCTTTTGTAAAAATCAACCCAGAAGCAAGTACGGTGGATCCTTGAACAACATGGGTTTGAACAGCGTGGGTCCACTTTATACATGGATTTTTTCAATAAATACGTATATGTACTGTAAATGTATTTTCTCTTCCTTATGATTTTCTTAATACCATTTCTTTGTTCTAGCTTACTTTATTGTAAGAATTTAGTATATAATATATATAACATACAAAATGTGTTAATTGACTATTTATGTTATCCATAGGCTTCTGGTCAATAGTCTACTACTAGGCTCTTAGTAGTTAAGTTTTGGGGGAGTCAAAAGTTATAAGTGAACTTCTGACTGTGTGAAGGGTCAGTGCCCCTAATCCCCACATAATTCAAGGATCAACTGTATAAGAGGATAAAATAGGTTTGATAATAAAGGCTCAGGAAGCAAGTATTTATCCCTCATGATTAGTTATGATTGCTTTGTACATGTGCTCAGACCTTATGAACCTTACACTACTTTAGAATAAGAAAAGCAGCACAGACAAGGCAAAGGTTTTCAAGAAGCGGCCCTGTGGAGCTTTGGAGTAAGGAGCCTTATTTTTGCATATTTTACATACCAGGCTTCTGGAGCTGACCTGCTTTGCCAGTCACTGGGCAAAATGTCAACTTTTACACGCACACCTTTCTTGTACCACAAAGGGCTTCCTTAAAACTAAGAGTAAACACCACTGCAACACTTCCTGCAGGCCAGCTCTTCTTTGTACAATATTCTCTAAATATTCTATGTACTTGAGTCTTTTATTATGCTTTCACCTTACTTTACAAAAATAAGCAAAACCAGCAAAATCAAAGCACAGACACCAATGATAAAAACTTAGGTCATACCGTTAAAAAATTAAGATAAAGATGAAAAACATCAGGCCTGCACTAAGAGCGAATCATTGTCTCTAATTAAATGATTTGTAAATGTAATTAAAATATAAAATATGATAAAAAGCATTTTAGAGACGTTATAGTATTTTTTAGAAACCCAATATATACGGTCTAACTTTGGACACTGGACTACAGGAAATGTTTTCAACAATATATTATACACAATATATTATACACAAACTCCCACTTGCATGTACAATTTAAGATAACAAAGACGGTAACATTATTCCCATCTTGCTCTTTTGCCTTTTGTTTCTGTCATACTCCTGACAAATTATAGAGCCATGACCTCAATAAGATGGCCTATCCAAGTAGCTCTGCAATGGAATATCATCTCTGTGTCTGCATATAGTTATTTCTGAAAGGGATCCCCTTGCGATCAGAGAAGAAACTCTGTGAGGTTGAAGCCCCACGAGAGAGGGGAGCTCTTACCACAGTGTTTAGGTGTTGACACCAGGGCAAAGGAACAGAACAGAAGGCCCACGTGCTTCCACCGGGGATCTAGAACCCCTTCCTCTGAGTCTTGGATCAGGAATTTTAAACTTGCCTCAGAAAAAATAACTCATTTCCTAGCCTCTCAGCATCCTAAGTTGTTAGCTGATTGTGAATCTTGGACCATCTTGGGTCCTATAGACTGTTATTCATGTTTTGACAACAGTTACAGACAGCTTGCTTTTGTGAGATCCCATGACTTGGTCTTAGACACTTGCCATCCCACGTTAAAATTAAGCCCACTATACTTAAATTTTATTTTTGTTACTAGTGTATGTCTTAATTTAAAAATACTAGCAAATATTTTCTTGGTTTGTTTTTTAAATCTTCATTATAGTTACATAAAATGTAAGTCTATGAATAAAATTTAATTAACCAGTATTAAAGAAAATGATTTAAGATTACTAACTTTTGGGGCCACAACGATACCACTCAATTAATTAATATTATAAGAAAATTAACCTTAAAGAGTTAATCTGTATATAATAAGTGTTTTTTCTCCCCGCTACTAGAATATGAACAGTATCAGGATAGGTTCGGCAAATGACTCACAGTGCACTTGACCCTGTGCTTTGCACATGATACCCCGCAAGCATGGTAACGTTGATTAGGACATAGTTAAATGATGGGAAAAGAGAAAGAAGAAAGAAGAAATAGTGGTTACCATTTATTGAGCAGTTGTTACATTGTAAATACTGTCCTAGGCCCTTTTCATACATTATTACTTAATTCTCAGAATTACATACAAGGGAAAGCAAAAGAAGGAAGGGAAGAGAGAAGAGGAAGAAAGGAATGAAGGAGGAAGTGATATGGCTCAACCCTGTGTTTTTCCGGTGATAAAACAAAGCAGAGAGAATGACTCCTCTATGGGTCATGGAAGATTCTGTATTGGAAGAAAACCTTCTGACTTGCAATCCAGTGCTCTTTTAGTTTTCAACAGTGATCTTAACGGTGAATTATTAAAAGAAATCTGGAAAAGTCTAAAAGGCAACTTACTGCTTAGAACCAACAACTGAAATAGGAGAGACAGTGTGGGATCCTGAAAACGTAACCATTGAGTCCAGAGGATGATTATCATAAGGAGACTTGGGTTCAGCATTGCATTCAACAGTGCCTATCAGATAAGAATATAATTGCACACTTGAAATCCCAGTGCACATACAAATGAAACAAAACCTGGTAGGCACATTTTGGCCACCGTAATTCTGACAGGAATAGGTAAGAATTTTAGGTGAAAATCTTGAAAGTATATTGTTAGTTTTTAAACAACAGCAATCCATCTGGTTAAATTACAAAATATTCCATAAGGCCACATTTGTGTCAGGAAGATGCACTATACACTTTGGACTTTTCCACCTCTCAGAAAATTGATTTCTTCCTTTGTCCTTTCAGAATCGTCAAAGAGACACATGCTACCTGATATGCTTTTTCTTTCAGCATCTATTCTCTAGCTATCTACTGTCATTTCTGACAGAACAACAACATTTGTGTATGTAATACAGTAAATTGTTAGGGGGCAAAACACTTTGCCCAGTGAAGTTGTAGCTGAAGTACAATTGCAGTAACATGAATGGATATAATCCTCAGTTGTGTGGTCTCTTTTAAGAACCAGGATGTCTGTTCTTATAGCAGAGATCTAGTCCATTAGAATCTCAACGACTGGGAAAGCGGGTTAGGACTGCATAACTTGATAAAATATGTGACCGTTATATTGAATAGTGGGACTCTTTATTTGTGAACTGAGATTATTAACAGTAATGGTGATAATAAATACACCACTGCTTCAATAACATGCTATTTGCCATAACAAAAACACTTGCAAAATCTTCAACAGATGTGCTCAAAACCAACTTGCAAAACAAATAAACCACCACCTGCTGTTAAAGGGTAGTTTGAATATTTCAAAAGCAACAACTTAATAAAGATTAAGGAGTCTAATAAGCTTTCATGTTTCTTTTAACAAAAAAGCTTTCAAGAGTCAATCAGAGATACCGAGGAAGAGAAAAGTCATCCTCAAATGTGCTATGTGAAATATGGTAATAAATACATGTAAGGGAGGTGGATTTTATGTGGCTATGGCTATTTGTCAAAACCTTCTTCATCATTTATAGTCTCAGAGTTCTTTTCCTTTTAGCTCAGCGTTGTGATGGAATCAATACAAATCTACTCTTAAAATATCTGTCTCTGACCTGTGTTTGTTTTAAGCTGCATCATTCATAATGGTGATGGATAGGTTATGCTATTCTTCTTTGCCTGCACAAAGCACCACAGCATAAAAAGTGCAAATATTTTACGCCCAAGGTCAGGAGAAAATGAATGGATAAAGAGCTAGATAAAAATGGAGTTCAAGCTGAATGGTCTGAGTATGCTCTACAGGGTACAGAACAGGCAGGCAGTACAAAGCCCATTACACTTAAACACTCTTGAAGCATTTCAGAAGTAGAATCGTTTCCACAGGCTAACACATACAAGCACCAAGCTCTCTCATAAAAGCACCGAGCTGCCACAGAGAGCCCACAGGAATTCACAAAGTGCTCCTTTTCCTGGGTTCCCATGGCATACTCCATCGATCAATTTTCACCTTGAGCAATAAGCCCATTTGTGTTTAACGCTAGAGTTGAACAAGTTACGCTTTCTTGTCATTAGTAAACTTTTCTTTTAAAGGCTTTCATACTACTTTCTCTACTGCTCCTCTCCAACTGTGCCTGGAGAATACACAAGAGTGCTATAGGTCTCAGTGAAGGGGCAGTGTTAGCTGGTTCCACCAAGAGCAAAGCTTTATAGTGAACAGTTACACTCTACTTTCTAGAATATTCCACTGCAGATATCTAAATGGCAGCAAACTAAGCAGGAATTAAGGGGGGGAAAGCTGAGAATTCTAAAATCTGGCATGAAAGACATCATAAAAATCATCCATGAGGACGATTACAGCTTATAATATCTATACATAAACACACCCCAAAAAAAGCATTTTGCAGAGTGAAGCAACTCAAAACCAGTGGTTTTCTTCACATACCTTGCTGAGAAGAAGGGTATCGCCTTTCTGATGGAATAACAATTCAGCAAAGTCATGGTGGAATTTATTTTTTAAATCTCAGTTTTAGATTTAGAAAACCAATATGTGATGAATAGACAGTGAATTTTTTCCCCTTTTGTTTGCTTTGTTTTGTTTTAAGGGAAACTCATAGTAACAGCTGTGATTCGTCCCTACAGTAAAGTCTGTGCAACTGTATAAATAAACTGCTTCTGGAAGCTGAGGAAATTGCCCATTATCTCCGAGAGCGTGCTCTGATAAGAGTCTATCAACACAAAGCTAAAACTCATCCCGAGCATCTAGAGAGGAGTTTCTGGTGACAGCTCTTGGTTGTGGTCTCTTTCAGGCTGATTACGTGGCACCAGAAAATTATGTGAAAAAGCTAAAGTTAGGAAAGAACTAAAGTTGGTGGAAACAAAAATAACGTGTTCAGTGGTGATACAGAAACTAAACCCCAAAGTCAACAACTCTGACATTGCAATGCAAAATGCTTGTTTTCACATAATTTATAAACAGATACGAGTAGTATTCTGTGAGTTCTCTTACTAAATATAATAGGCAAGTTCTGGATGTCAGTAAAACTGGATTAAACTCTTCAGTTAGCCACAAATCAGGTGTGGCTTTGACCCAGAATTTAATTTTACAAATAAAGAAACTGAAGCAAAAAGATTAAGAGTCAGGAGAGAATCTTTAAGAGTGCCTCCACCCTAACAAAAAGCAAAACCAAACCCTCCCCAAAATCTTCTATGATATTCCCTTAACACAGAAAGTCCTAGGTTTATGATCTGAGGAGAGAGGTGTTTACTTGTTAATTGTTTGCTTGTTAATAGCATTGCAGAAATAAGACTTTCTGCCCTGCGGATTGCCCTGCATCCACAGGGCAGTCACATACATGAAATGGCTTCAGGGAAATTCCTCATTTAGGGAAAAAGCAATTATGAGGAATTTGCAAGGACTATAAAAATATTTTAAAATAGTAATAAAAGGCTGAAATGAAGAATAATCGTCTAAAGCTACAAAGAGAAGAAATTATGATTAAACATCATAAAAAATTCTGCAAGGGGAGTTAACAGAATAACTGCTCAGAGAGATAACTTGAGTCATCTTCAACAGAGGCATTCAGAAATAGATGAGATAACAACCTAGCAGGAAGTCTAGAGAAGCCCCTTCTGAATTACATGTGTACTGCCTGTCTTAAAAAAAATATGTAAAGCACAATATAGCAACATTCCCACCATCAAGAGAATGAAGAAAAAGTTCAATTTCTGGGGTTTTAGGAGATTGGGGAGACCCCGAATCATCTCATACAAAGCTGCAGGCCCTCTACAAAAGTCAGTTCATTCTGGGTCCATGGCAATCAGCCAGATAAATCCCATTAATAATAAAAATGGCTTAAAGCCAGACTGAATGCATATTTTCTCACTTCAGAATAGATGGAGCCATCTTTTCTTGACTATTAACCATATCTCTAACCTTCATGAAAATTGCCTTTGTTTTACTTTCTCTACCTGTAACATGGAAATGATAAAAGCTCTTCTCTTTCCCGAAAAAATACTGCATAATTTGTATCACACAAGTAAAAAGCATTAGTAGGAGTATTTATGAAACATTGCTACTAATTCTGCACTTTTCACGTATGCAAAACATTTTGTAACTACTGTTCAATATTATGACTACAATATGAATGAGGTTAATATTTACATTTTGTTTGCATTTCAATTCTAGTAGAATGATTTTAGAATTCATGCGTGCATAAACAGCAGAAAATAATCTCTCTAATGAATATTTTACATTTCATTTAGGGACAAGTATGGTAATACTAAGAGATACTGCTGAGGACAAGCTATACCATCTACCTTTTAGTCTTTCTGATTGAAACCTGTCTCAGCTGATCTCAAGAGAAGACTAGAAGAAAGCAGTAGTCACTTCATAAAATCGCCAAAAGCATCCTGATCAAAATATTAATAATTGGTAGTAGCCTACAATAAAAAAAGCTCTACTGGCATTGTCAATCAAGAAGCACACATTTCTCAGGAAGTGTCACTTTAAGGTAATCAATTTGGACATTATCTACTATTACAGCTGTTACAATATTGACCTCCCTCCTCCAATAGATTTATCTGGACACATTAATTCATGATGACAATATTCAGAGGACCCTAAAAACTGCCTTAACAGTTTCAATAATGAATAATGAATTAAATAATATCAAAGGACATTAAATAATAAAATGTCCATTAAAGAGTTATAATCTTGGCAGTTTGAAAGCACCAAGGGAACACTCAATTTATTAGGTGTTTTTACATAGCAAAAGGAAGGCTAATATCTGAGAGAAGAAATATCTTTCTTAAACTTTCCAGATATTTTGTTATTACTCTTAGAGCTCAAGGCACAGTTTCCTGTGGGTTCTTTTCATTTTTCTCCACTCAGTGAAATGAATATCCATTTTCACCAGACTTCCATTCTTCCCCCAGAGCTATTAAAACTCAATTGCTCAATTAATTGCCAATCTCATTTAAATGACTCACTGCTGAACTCCAAACAACTTCATATAAAAGGAAGGGATATGCTGACTTTTCATAAGTAGTTACAACTTTAAAAATAAATTTTAAAAAGATGAATGTGCATGTCCAAGAGAGGAAGGACTTTTATTAATTAGAAAATCAATATTATATAAATAAAGTAAAAGATAATTAATCCAGCATTGGCAATAAAGTCATGGTATAATCTGGTCATCTATTTTATTAAAGTGATGCAATCAGATCACACATCAGATATAACAATGGTTACTGTACTCTGAGAATACCTGTTCCATAGTTCAGACTGCAAACAGGTAGAAAATCTCTTAACTCTGAACTTAATAAGGTGAAGTTTTAAAGTCTGTGTTTACACTATAGGTCTCATTTACCAAGAGTGAGCTAGATTTTTCCTGACGGTAACTCAGATTGCAAGTGTACATGAGAAAGAATGAAAGAATATGATTATATATTTGCATATGTCAAGCAAGGCCTGACTAAATTTAGTTCACAGCATCAGCAAACTCAATTTTGACATACTCCTATATTTTCTCCTCACTCCCTAACACCTTGCCTCAAAGTTTCATAGAAAAAGCAGTGATTTAATTCTAAGAGCATAGCAAATTCATTAAATAGTTCTATATCGACCAGCCAACATGCACATTCACGTTATACTGGTGAACTCCTTTGGTCTGCTGTTCTCTCTTAATTCTTTAAAATAAATTGCAGGTCAATAAGCATCACTTAGGCCTCTGTCCTTTTCCACACCCTAGCTGCCTTTATCAGATGATAATTTCAATCTGGACTGATGTCTCTAAAAATGTTGCTGCAGAGAAGGCAATCTGCTTATTTTGTGAGCAGCGAAGAAGTGTTTAAGCCCACAAAATTTCCATGAAGATGTAAGAAAAATGAGTAAGTATACCTTTTGCTCAAGAATAATTTAGAAAGGGAAAAAGTAACTGCCCAGGTTTTCAAAAGGCATTTAAGTTGCAAAAACAAATAGAAAATGGTTGCAATAAATGTAGTGATTCTAAGTTGTACTTTCACTAAAATTTATTAGCTACAGTGGCCCTTGAACAATGTGGGGATTAGGGGCACTGATCCTCTGCACTGTCGAGAATCCATGAATAACTTATAGTCACCCCTCTATATATGTGATTCCTCTGTATCCACATAACCACTGTTCCCTGGATCCTGTATATTGTACTAACATGCTCTAAGCACTGTGCTAGGTACTAAGGAAGCAAAGACCAGCTAGGGATGGTTCCTCCCAAGGCTGAGCTCTGGGTGTAGCTCTGCTAAACAGGAAAAGTGCTGCAGAGATTTTAGAAGAGAAATGATTTGTGTCAGTTTATATTTACAAATGAGATATCCCCAATAGCCTTTTAATCCCCCAATGTTGTAAAGGATAGTATTTAGTATGCATACAGCTTGAAGAATAATGTTTGCACAAACTATTTATCTATCCTTCTAACACCAATCCTGAAATGTTGGAAGATTACTGAAGGTTTTTAAAATTTCCTCTTAAATATTAATGTGCACACTTTTTAACCAATTGTTGGTACATAATACCTGCAGCAATCCTTGATTCTATCATGTTTGTAAAACGTAATGTCAGTATCTATAATAACTATAAACACATGATATTAAGTTTTGTTACAGTGCCACTTCCAACTTACTAGAATAATTCTGCATTTCAAGCAGTCTTCGGAAATAGACTCATACTGATATTTGCAGGGGGAAATGATGGTGGCTTTATGGTCATGATTTCACACTTTAATAATTATCTATTATACTTTATGTCCTTTTTGATGTTTTCTAAAATTTCACATTTTAAATGTTTCCTAATATTGTAAAGTCAAAATAAACAGAGTTTCCGTAGATTGAGGCCATAATAATTAAATTAGGATTATGTGTGATTCTGTTTTTGTGTCTAGGTAACTAGATACAAGTATAGGAATATTTTGGTGTTAGATAAATATCTATAGCAAGGCTAATACAGCAACAAAATGATCCATATTTTCACATCATGTTTCTTTCCTGAGCATCTCTGATTGCATGTTTCACAGACAGAGAGAAACTCAAAAGAAATTATTCCCCACCACCAAATCTCCACAAATATATGCTATCCTTTGAAGGCCCAATCTCAGTATATGCCACTCCATCAAACCGGTAAGCCAACCTAAAAAGTACCTTCAGTGACTAATTTTTCCTTAGTGGCCATATCCAGCTGCTGTTGATGCTACCTTTTGAGTTACCCCATCTCTCCTCTTCATCCCCACTGTTACTAGAGTAGTCTAAACCCTCATCATTTACTGTCTATTTTAACTTCAGTACTGAACTCATCTCATCCATTCTCCCTCCACACTGTAGTGAGGGCCATCTTTCAAAACTGCAAGTATTTTACTAGGGTTTTCCCAACTTGAATCATTTTCCTTCAAAGGTTAATCCCCAACCTCTCTTACTTTCCTTTCTCCACTTCCCCCAACATGACCTGAATTCCAGAACATGAGCTACTTTAGAGCTCTGTGAATACACCACATTGCTTTAGTGTATGTCATTCTCTCTGCCAGGAGTACCTTTAATTCTTGTCTGCATAGAGAACTCCAAAGGATCCTTCATATCTTAGCTTAAGTGTTATTTCCTCTTAAAAGCCTCCTTAATTTCGTATTGATAAATAGATTGAGGATCTCCTGTCTACATTCTGGAAGCACCTTCAAAATATCTTTGTCATTCTACTTATTAATGCACTCAACTGCAGTGGTTGTAAAAGATGGTCCCAGAGCAGCCACCTCAGCATCACCGGGAACGTATTAGAAATGCAAATTCTTGGGCCCCACCCCAGGTCTACTGAACTAGAAAGTAGAGATAGAACCCAGCAATCTATGGCTTAACAAGCCTTCCAGGCAATTCTGATGCATACTTATGTTTGAGAATTCCTGTTCTATTGAAATCACGTGTTTCCATATCATCTCTACACCTAATTGAGATTACCTTGATGGTTTTCATCTTCCCTCCTTTCCTGTGAATATACAATACACATCTGTTGAATACAGGAGCAAATAAACTGATAATTAAGTTTGGGATTTTATAATTAATTTAGTGGTACTTTATACAGAGTCTTAATACATCAAAGAGCTGCATATAGGGTACTCACTTGAAATGTGAAGGCGATCAATGTTAAAACAATGGTATACACAAAGCATTGCCGGAAGTTATCCCATGACACATGTGCCATTAAAAATGAGTAAGAACATATGAAGTTCTTTCTATGCAACACCACAAGATGATTTATGAGATGAGAAGTTGCTATGAGTGAAGGACCTCTTATAAGTCATGTCCTTAAACAATCAACTGAGGATGCTGTTGCTCAGAGGCTCCTCAACACCTCTATATAATTTGTGTTTATTAAATATAGTTACCATTTGGCTTCTTAGAACTTTATATCTAATATTAAAAGCTATAATTATTATTTGATTACTAATTCAATCCAATGGTTGCAAGCACACCAAACAACTCTCTCAGAAAGTCTCCCTAGGCTGCCAACACAACAAATGCTCTAGTTATTAGTTAAGACTTGTAGAGACCTTAGTTATCAACTATGGTATAGATGTGGGCTGGAGAGTGGAAAGACTGCAATTCTGTGCCTGAGCAGTGTTAATCAGGATCTTACCACATTGGCTAAAATATTTCAACTTCTATTTCCAGACGTCGAAATGTTTGAAATCAGGACTGGGTGTTACACTCTGTGCTCTATTTTCCATGCCCAAGTGCCACTTTACAATGTCTTTGAACATGGTAATTATTTAATAAAATACTGAGTTAAACAGAAATACCATGTAATTCTTCTCCACTAAATATTTTGAGTAAAAGGGCAAGAATTACTTTCAAATAATATGGTATTAGTCCTTATAAAATCAGTTTCTCCCAGGTAATATCTTCTGCTTGTACTGTGTTGTAGAACTTTCTGCTGTGGATCTCAACTTATAAACTTATTAAACTGGATTTGTAAATATTTTGCAAGTGCTTTAGAATAAAGATGATACATTTGTCACCTCTGCATGTTCAGCACCGACACAGTTTTTAGAAGTTGCCCAATAAATGCTTGTGGAAGGGAAGAAAGAAGGAAAAAAGAATGCAGTAAGAACTGCCAATGAACTTAACTATAGAGAGTATTTCATACAACACGTTTGACTTCCCAAGGACCGAATCATGCTATGTGAACCAAACCTTCACTTGCTGACTTTGAGGTTGTTTAGATCTCAGTAAGATGTAGATCTTACTTTTAACATGGATTAACACAAAGGGAGGCATTACAGGGTAGTGACATTTTTCTCCCTTTTTAATTTTATCTGTGAAAAAATGAAGTCAATTTGCCCAAAAAGTATCTAATTGTAGTTAATACTCAATAAATAATTGTTAAGTGGATTGATTAATGTAAACAATCAGTAACATTTTCAACAGCATACAAAATACTATCTATAATGAATTTGATATATTTATTTTGATATATGGACCCAAGTTCTCATCCGAGATGTCACTTTGTAAGGGTAGATCATAGAGTTTAGATGTCCTAAATATCTTACAATCTGTGAAGAAACAGATTTCATAATTCAATTAACAATAATTTGAATAATAAACCATGGCAAGGAAAGAAGAGCAAAAGGGATACTGCTATGATATAATACCTTGTAAAATCATATGAGAGACAGAACAGCATTTCTTTTAAAATGCAGAGGTGTTGCTTAACTAAAGCTTCTAAATGATTACCCGTTTTAACTTTTCCATGGATTATTCTTTTTGAATCACAAGAATATAATATATTCTTTAAAATATATTTTTATAATATAAAATATGAAAATTTTTTTAAAAAAAGAAAGGTAATAGAAGTAATATGGACAAAATTTCAAAGCTGGAATTTTGCTAAATATATGTCCCATATCAGAAGAAGATTATTCGTGTCAAGATATGCCCAACAAATAAGTGGCAACAGGGATTATTCATTCACTCCACATTCATTCATTCATTCATACTGACATTTGTTGATCACACGTTCATGCCAATCATTTTAATAAATATTAGGCAACAAAAGGCCAGGATACCCACTATACCTGCCATAAAGAACTAAAATTCTGGAGGAACAGAGGAAAACATATATAGTTTCAGACTGAAATACATAAATGGAATATAAGGTAGTTTTATAAAAGTATTATCAGATCAAAGTAGGGTATTGACCATATCTGCTAAAGGCAACAGGAACAGTTTTAAAAAGAGGCTTCAAAGACTTGGGTGGTGATAAACAGGAAAGATTTGCCAGATGGTGAAAGGAAGACCAGGAAGTAAAGTGGAAGGAATACCATGTGGACACACACATTGGGAGAAATAGAGGATATTTAGTGGGACTAGACAGCATTCATGATGGGAAAAACTGTTGGTGAGGTGGGTGGGAGCCCAGAGGCCATGCTAAACACTTTGTTCCTCATCCCACTGGTAAATCATCAGGGGTGTGTAAACAAGGCAGTGACATGATCAGATTTCACTCCTGTGTGGAACTCATGAAAATTTAGCAGTGTCTGAGGGAGTTAAAGCACTCTTAAGCCATTCCACAAATGTGCAACAAGAAAGTCACTGTAAAGGGGGAAATACACATCTATTAAAAACAAGTGTGTCCTGATAATGGCAGGTATTAAGACAGAATATGTGAAATTTACCAAATATTTATGGTAAAAGTATTATCGGTAGCAGTAGATATGAGAAAAGAAAACACAAGCTTGCCTTTGGAAAAACAAAGGAATAAGATAATATGCAAAGAAAGCAATAAGCACTGGAGTTGAGATAACTGACAAATGAAGACAGATTTGAAGTAATACATGACTTTAAAACACTGAAGCAATAATAAGAAAATAGCTTATAACACAACAGAACAATCACCTGAATTAATAGAAATGAAAAGTAAAATGATGATAGAGATTAAGTTTCTCTTGTGCAATACTGACGCAAGATATTCTTTAGTTTTAAATGTTATGCTGCTGGAGAGGAAACAAGATGGCCGAGTAGAAGGACTTGCTCTCACTCCCTCTTGGGAAAACACCAGAATCACAAGTAGCTGCTGGACAATCATCGACAGGAAGACACTGGAACTCACCAAAAAAGATACCCCACATCCAAAGACAAAGGAGAAGCCACAATGAGACGGTAGGAGGGGGGCGCAATCACAGTAAAATCAAATCCCATAACTGGTGGGTGGGTGACTCACAGACTGGAGAACACTTATACCACAGAAGTCCACCCACTGGAGTGAAGGTTCTGAGCTCCACATCACGCTTCCCAACCTGAGGGTCCGGCAATGGAAGGAGGAATTCCTAGAGAATCAGACTTTGAAGCCTACTGGGAATTGACTGCAGGACTTCAAAAGGACTGTGGGAAACAGAGACTCCACTCTTGGAGGGCACACACAAAGTGCATCAGGACCCAGGGAAAGGAGCAGTGACCCCAGGGGAGACTGAACCAGACCTACCTGCTAGTGTTGGAGGGTCTCCTGCAGAGGTGGGGGGTGGCTGTGGCTCACTGTGGGGACAAGGACACTGGCAGCAGAAGTTCTGGGAAGTACTCCTTGGAGTGAGCCCTCCAAGAGTCTGCCAATAGCCCCAGCAAAGAGCCCAGGTAGGCTCCAGTGTGTGGAACAAAAACCACATTCACAGAAAGATAGACAAGATGAAAAGGCAGAGGGCTATGTACCAGATGAAGGAACAAGAATAAAACCCAGAAAAACAACTAAATGAAGTGGAGATAGGCAACCTTCCAGAAAAAGAATTCAGAATAATGAGAGTGAAGATGATCCAGGACCTCAGAAAAAGAATGGAGGCAAAGGTCGAGAAGATGCAATAAATGTTTAAAAAAGACCTAAAAGAATTAAAGAAAAAACAGAGATGAACAATACAGTAACTGAAATGAAAACTACACTGGAAGGAATCAACAGCAGAATAACTGAGGGAGAAGAACGAATAAGTAACCTGGAAGACAGAATGGTGGAATTCACTGCTGTGGAACAGAATAAAGAAAAAAGGAGGGAGAAGAACGAATAAGTAACCTGGAAGACAGAATGGTGGAATTCACTGCTGTGGAACAGAATAAAGAGAAAAGAATGAAAAGAAATGAAGACAGCCTAAGAGACCTCTGGAATAACATTAAACACAACAACATTCGCATTTTAAGGGTCCCAGAAGGAGAAGAGAGAGAGAAAGGACCAGAGAAAATATTTGAAGAGATTATAGTAGAAAACTTCCCTAACACAGGAAAGGAGATAGCCACCCAAGTCTAGGAAGCGCAGTGAGTCCCATACAGGATAAATCCAAGGAGAAACATGCCGAGACACATAGTAATCAAACTGGCAAAAATTAAAGACAGAAAAATTACTGAAAGCAGCAAGGGAAAAACGAAAAATAACATACAAGGGAACTCCCATAAGGTTAACAGCTAATTTCTCAGCAGAAACTCTACAAGCCAGAAGGGAGTGGCATGATATACTTAAAGTTACGAAAGGGAAGAATCTACAACCAAGATTACTCTAACAAGCAAGGATCTCATTCAGATTCAATGGAGAAATCAAAAGCTCTACAGACAAGCAAGAGCTAAGAGAATTCAGCACCACCAAACCAGCTCTACAACAAACGCTAAAGGAACTTCTCACAGTGGGAAACACAAGAGAAGAAAAGGACCTACAAAAACAAACCCAAAACAATAAAGAAAATGGTCACAGGAACATACATGTCGATAATTACCTAAAACGTGAATGGATTAAATGATCCAACCAAAAGAAACAGGCTTGCAGAATGTATACAAAAACACGAGCCACATATATGCTGTCTACAAGAGACCCACGTGATACCTAGGGACACATACAGACTGAAAGTGAGGGGATGGGATAACATATTCCATGCAAATGGAAATCAAAAGAAAGCTGGAGTAACTATACTCATATCAGATAAAATAGACTTTAAAATAAAGAATGTTACAAGAGACAAGGTAGGACACTACATAATGATCAAGGGATCAATCCAAGAAGATATAACAATTACAAACATATATGCACCCAACATAGGAGCACCTCAATACATAAGGCAACTGCTAAAAGCTAAAAAAGAGGAAATTGACAGTAATACAATAATAGTGGGAGACTTTAACATCTCCGACCAATGGACAGATCATCCAATCAGAAAATTAATAAGGAAACACAAGCTTTAAAAGACACAAGAGACCAGATAGATTTAATTGATATTTATAGGACATTCATCCAAAAACAGCAGATTACACTTTCTTCTCAAGTGCTCACGGAATATTCTCCAGGATAGATCACATCTTGGGTCACAAATCAAGCCTCAGTAAATTTAAGAAAATCGAAATCATATCAAGCATCTTTTCTGACCACAATGCTATGAGATTAGAAATGAATTACAGGGAAAAAAAAGTAAAAAATACAAACGTATGGAGGCTAAACAATACGTCACTAAATAACCAAGAGATCACTGAAGAAATCAAAGAGGAAATCAAAAAATACCTAGAGACAAATGACAATGAAAACACGATGATCCAAAACCTATGGGATGCAGCAAAAGCAGTTCTAAGAGGGAAGTTTATAGCTCTACAAGCCTACCTCAAGAAACAAGAAAAATCTCAAGTAAACAATCTAACCTTACACCTAAAGGAACTAGAAAAGAAGAACAAACAAAACGCAAAGATTGCAGAAGGAAAGAAATCATAAAGACCGGAGCAGAAACAAATGAAATAGAAACAAAGAAAACAATAGCAAAGATCAATAAAACTGAAAGCTGGTTCTTTGAGAAGATTAACAAAATTGATAAACCATTAGCCAGACTCATCAAGAAAAAGAGGGAGAGCACTCAAATCAATAAAATTAGAAATGAAAAAGGAGAAGTTACAACAGACAGCACAGAAATACAAAGCATCCTAAGAGACTACTACAAGCAACTCCACGCTAATAAAGTGGACAACCTGGAAGAAATGGACAAAGTCTTAGAAAGGTATAACCTTCCAAGACTGAACCAGGAAGAAATAGAAAATATGAACAGAACAATCACAAGTAATGAAATTGAAACTGTGATTAAAAATGTTCC
>NC_041222.1:51262657-51263986 GCF_002837175.3 Physeter macrocephalus
GAGTCCGCCTGCCGATGCAGGGGACGCGGGTTCGTGCCCCGGTCTGGGAGGATCCCACATGCCGCGGAGCGGCTGGGCCCGTGAGCCATGGCCGCTGAGCCTGTGCCTCCGGAGGCTGTGCTCCGCGGCGGGAGAGGCCACAGCAGTGAGAGGCCCACGTACCGCAAAGGAAAAGAAAAAAAAAAGTCTCCAGGAAGTGGGCAAAGAGGGAAACTACCTCAACACAGTAAAGTCCATATATGACAAACCCACAGCAAACATCATTCTCAATGGTGAAAAACTGAAAGCATTTCCTCTATGATCAGGAAAGAGACAAGGATGTCCACTCTCACCACCATTATTCAACATAGTTTTGGAAGTCCTAGCCACGGCAATCAGAGAAGAAAAAGACATAAAAGGAATACAAATTGGAAAAGGACAAGTAAAACTGTCACTGTTTGCAGATGACATGATACGATACATAGAGAATCCTAAAAATGCCACCCGAAAACTACTAGAGCTAATCAATGAATTTGGTAAAGTTGCACGATACAAAATTAATGCACAGAAATCTCTTGCATTCCTATACACTCATGATCAAAAATCTGAAAGAGAAATTATGGAAACACTCCCATTTACCACTGCAACAAAAAGAATAAAATATCCAGGAATAAACCTACCTAGGGAAACAAAAGACCTGTATGCAGGAAACTATAAGACACTGATGAAAGATATTAATGATACCAACAGATGGAGAGATATATGATGTTCTTGGATTGGGAGAATCAAAATTGTGAAAATGACTATACTACCCAAAGCAATCTACAGATGCAATGCGATCCCTATCAAATTACCAATGGCATTTTTTACGGAACTAGAACCAATCATCTTAAAATTTGTATGGAGACCCAAAGGACCCCAAATAGCCAAAGCAGTCTTGAGGGAGAAAAATGGAGCTGGAGGAATCAGACTCTCTGACTTCAGACTACACTACAAAGCTACAGTAATCAAGACAATATGGTACTGGCACAAAAACAGAAACATGGATCAATGGAACAAGATAGAAAGCCCAGAGATAAACCCATGCACCCATGGCCAACTAATCTATGACAAAGGAGGCAAAGATACACAACGGAGAAAAGACAGTCTCTTCAATAAGTAGTGCTGGGAAAACTGGACAGCTACATGTAAAAGAATGAAATTAGAACACTCCCTAACACCATACACAAAAATAAACCCAAAATGGATTAGAGACCTAAATGTTAGTGTAAGACCAGACACTATAAAACTCTTAGAGGAAACCACAGGAAGAACACTCTTTGACATAAATCAAAGCAAGATCTTTTTTGA
>NC_041222.1:51264208-51265282 GCF_002837175.3 Physeter macrocephalus
TACAGATGGCCAAGAAGCACATGAAAAGCTGCTCAACATCACTAATTATTAGAGAAATGCAAATCAAAACTACAATGAGGTATCACCTCTCACCAGTTACAAAAGGCATCATCAGAAAATCTACAAACGACAAATGCTGGAGAGGGTGTGGAGAAAAGGGAACGCTCTTGCACGGTTGGCAGGAATGTAAATTGATACAGCCACTATGGAGAACAGTATGGAGGTTCCTTAAAAAACTAAAAATAGAATTACCATATGATCCAGCAACCTCGCTACTGGGCATATACCCAGAGATAACCATAATTCAAAAGAAAACATGCACCCCAATGTTCATTGCAGCACTATTTACAATAGCCAGGTCATGGAAGCAACATGAATGTCCATTGACAGACGAATGGATAAAGAAGATGTGGTACATATATACAATGGAATATTACTCAGCCATAAAAAGGAACGAAATTGAGTCATTTGTTGAGACATGGGTGGATCTAAAGACTGTCATACAGAGTGAAGTAAGTCAGAAAGAGAAAAACAAATATCATATATTATTGCATGTATGTGGAACCTAGAAAAATGGTACAGATGAACCGGTTTGCAGGGCAGAAGTTGAGACACAGATGTAGAGAATAGACGTATGGACACCAAGGGGGAAAAAGCGCGGTGGGGTGGGGATGGTGGTGTGCTGAATTGGGCGACTGGGATTGACATGTATACACCGATGTGTATAAAATTGAAGACGAATAAGAACCTGCAGTATAAACCAATAAACAAACAAGATAACTAATGCTAAACTTTCTTTGGGTTATTTGTATGGAAATATGTTAATATAAATGTTTCAGACATTAAATAAAATTTCTAAAAATCTTATATGTTCTGGTATAATGTTATGTCATAATTCTAGTTACTACTTTAAAATGCATATCTCAGAAATAACTAAATTTCCTTGTTAATTGCATTATTATGAACTTTCATCAAATCTTTAACCGTGGTCATTTTTAAGTCTTTTGTCATTTACAGACAGTTCTGGTTGTACTCTGATGCTTTTGCAAAAATGTTCCTATAAAAGGGTTTCGG
>NC_041222.1:51265470-51323954 GCF_002837175.3 Physeter macrocephalus
TTATAATTTTTGTGACTTTCCGTTTGAATTAAAAAAAAAATCCCACAAGGACTCAGAGGCAAAAAATATACAAATCAATTTTCACTGCAAAGTAAAGGAGCTGTTACAGTGGAGGATTACTGGACTGAATGTCAATATTATGATATAATATAGTATGTGTGTGTTTTGCGTTTGGTAATTGCAATCATTGTTGCTTATGTTGTGGTCATCCATTTACAAGGCTCGGTGTCAGTTTATTTATCTCTTGTACAAACAAAATACAGTGTGTGTGTGGGGGGAAGCCAATTGCTAAGTTATGCAGAAAATAACAATTTTTTTACATACTGTAATATTGAACAGTATAAACACTCACACACACACACACACACATATGAATGCTACCTTGTATATACATATATTCACTATGTGAACATGAGTTATGGTCACATAAGGAAAGAACTGTGTTCACTGTATGCTTCATCTCATGCTATAATATTATCATCTATGCAGGGACTCTCCCTTGATTTCCATTTAATCGTTTTCCCTTCACCATTAGTTTTCCCCTCCATTCCCTCTTCCTGTTGCTGTCCATTTAATGTATTTGGTGTATGTTTTTAATATGTATGTACTTTTTTTAAATGGTGTTATTTGGTGTATGTGCTTTTAGTTTGTATAGATAATATTCACCTACAAATATAATTTCTCCGATTTTTTAATTAAAAAATAAGATTCTCTTTCTTAGTTGTGCATTAGTATGCAAATTACCCCCTATGTCATTTGGCCTCAATCCAGTGGTCATATTTCTCACATGCCTTTCAGGTCCTTAATGATATGGAGTCCATGGTGATGAATGCAAGGTACCTGGGATTATTAATGATCTTAAAGATAATTTTAGAAAAGATATGATATCTGACGAGTAATAAATTATCAGGATTGTTTATCTCAGGCATAAAAGTAATTTTTTTTTAAGTTAGCAAGTGACCTAACTGACCTCTATTTCTTCTCTTGTATGATTAATAGACCTAGAAACTAGCTAACCACCTTGTCTCCTTGTTAGTCCCCCTCTTCGGCTTTCCACACTTGACTGGGAGGCTGATACAAGGACTTTTTTCCAATTTTTCGAGCCTGGTGCCTGACAAAGACATAGAAGACAAAGGTTAAAGGCCAACTTTGATCAGGTATACCAAGGACCTGACTGTAGACAGAAACAATGTGGTTCTCTACCAGAGATGTGTTTTCTGGATAATGCTGTCTTGGAGTTGAAGAGGTAACTTAATACATAGCAAGAGTTCCGGAGAACAGTGGTTCGTCCCTCAGATTGGGGAAATGCAGATACTTAACTGCAATTTTTTTTGAAAATCTTTACTTTTGAGTGTGTGAATATGGAAGGGGCAGTGAGAGTGGCATCTGCTAGGAGCTGATACTAAGTAGCATATCTACGAATATCACAGAGTCAATAATTAACATTATTTTGTGCTTCATTTTTGTATCCTATGCCTAATATAACACAGGCCTGACCTAAATTTGACCTTTAATAGATGTGTAATGGGTTGATACTGGTGTTCTTTCCCTTCTCTATCTGTATGTTGTGGACAGAGAAATGTATTAAGAATCAGGAAAGCAGAATTGTAATTTTGGATCTGTCTTTTAATAGCTATGTGATTTTTACAAATCATTTCAGTGTTAGGAAATAAATAAATAAATAAATAAATAAATGTTATGCTGCAGTTTTCAGTCCCTAGTGGACTTCTTATTCTTGCAAATGAAAAATAGCATCTGAACATAAAGATAACATAGCACATGAACCAATAATAATAATCATCATCTTAAATGTGAGTTGTCCATTATGACACCATTTTCAGCCCTATTCTAAGTAGTGAGCTATGATTTAAAAAATTGTTTAATTACAGAAGAACTGACCATGGAGCCACTTGTAAATACAACAAAATGGGTATTACACAGTCAGCTGGATAAAAGCAGCTGTGTATTATATATCTATATATTACATATATATGAACAAGGATGTGTGTGTGTGTGTGTGTGTGTGTGTGTGTGTGTGTGTGTATGAGATGCTTTTCTGAGTAGTTAATTGAGGTGAAATTTTGTTTAGCAATGGAAGAAGAAACCGTGATTTCTGTAGTGATTCTGTGGAAGTAGGAAACCAACATGGTTGATCATATATGCACTGATATCCTGTTCCCCAGTAGGTTTGGTGAACAAACAATGAAAAGCAGCTTGTGGTTGGTATTGCTAATACCCTAATTTTCAGTAAATTGAAAATTAGATATTGTACTGTACATACTCATATTTATCATGGCATATACTCTGCAAAAAAAGAATGTTTTTAGCTCAATAACTGGTTGGTACTGAGAACAGTCCTAAGAATCAGCTCTAGGACAGTGACTACCTGGAAGCTGGATACAGACAGGCAAGTTACAGAGATTCGAAGTACAAGGCTGTAGATGCCATAGAAATATATTGAAAAAAAAAAATTAAACCAAACACAAATGTGTTAATCTTTCAAATCAATAAACTAGAAAAAAAGACTTAGTAAATCTAAAGAAAAAAAGATTAATAGAAAAGATTAGAAATTGGTGAAATACAAAACAATGAGACATAAAAAAGGATCAACAAATTCTCATTTGAACACAGTAATTAGAAAAAGTAAACTTCCAATGACTCTGATTAAAATAAAGGGAATAGAATAAAAAGGGAATAGGCACATATAAAACTCATGAAGAATAAAAAGGAGGATAGAGCAACAGATAATTTACAGATTTTTAAATACTAAAAGAGAATATTTTAAAAAAGTATGTCCATAAATTTCAAAAGTTAAATGAAAGTAAGTTTCCAGAGATGTAAATTATTGAAAGTGACAAGGTTTTTAAAAATGGTCAGGATAAAGAAACCAGAAAAAGCTTCCTAGACGTGTGCAAATTTGCTATAGGACAGAGGCAGCATTTCAAATCAGAGGAGAAAGAACGGACTAGCCAATAAATAGACTTGGAACAACTATGTATCCATGTGGAAAAACAAAATTAGATCACCACTTCACACCAAAGAGGAAAGTCAATTTCGAATGAGTTAAGGGTGTAAATGTGAAAAAGTCAATCTTGTTGAATATATTTGTGAACTTGGGACAAAAAATAATTTCTTAGACATAATGCAAAAAGCAATACTCATAAAGAAAGACTGATATATTTGACTGTACTAAAATTAAAAATTCTCATTCAGTTAAAAAACAAACATCAAAACAAGGTAATAGGCTAGTCTTAGACCTAGAGACTATATTTGCAATGCATCTGGCTGACCCAGAATTAGTAAAGGAACTTTTATACATTAATAAGAATAATGATATAATAGGGGAAAAATGAAAAAGAATAACTAGCAGTTTATAGAAGATGAAATACAAAATAAGAATAAGCATATGAAGAATATTCAGCTTCATTAGGAACCAGGAAAAAAATATAACACTGAAATATCATTTCACTCCCATCAGACTAGCAATATTTAAAATTCTGAAAAACCAAATTTTGGCAAGGGTATGCAGAAAAAAACAAATCTTATTTACTGTTAATAGAAATAAATCGAGATAACCACTAGCGTGAAATCTGGCAATATCTAATAAAGTTGAAGAGGTTTTTTTTTGCTATTCAATTTCACAGATTAAATAGGCAAATCTCTGGAAAATTTCTTCCTTATGTAAATAAAGAAACACATATAAGGATAACAGTTGCAGCACTATTTAGAACTAGAAACAATTAGAAACCACCTAGAGGCTAATTAACTTAAAATGGATTAATAAACTATGATTTATTAATTCAATGGAATATTTAAGGAAATAAAAATCAATGATCTAGACTATAGGTTTTAATATGGATATTTTTTTCCAGTGGATCTGATATTTCCATATAATGTGGTTTTTTTATATCCTGTGTATCTTATGGATTTTTAAAATGTAATACTGAACACATAAACCAAGTTGAAGAATACCATTTATGTAAATTATAATACCAATTCATGTAAAGCTTAAAAACATGAAAAACTATGCTAAATACTATTTAAGACAAATGCATATGTTTTAGGTATACAAACTTCCATAGAGATAATATATACCAAGATCAGGACACTTCTGTTCTCTAGTGAGGAAGGTGGGAGAAAGAAAAATAGAGAATGAACAAACTGTAATGTTTTTTGTTTGTTTAAATCTGATGTGTGACACAACAGTAGGATTTAATAGATACTTGTCCATTATATTATTTTCTGTACTTTCTTAATTTCATATTCAGAATGCAAAG
Organism: Physeter macrocephalus; assembly: GCF_002837175.3. Taxonomy (NCBI): domain Eukaryota; kingdom Metazoa; phylum Chordata; class Mammalia; order Artiodactyla; family Physeteridae; genus Physeter; species Physeter macrocephalus. Next base: position 51,269,748 of record NC_041222.1, read on the forward strand.
TTCATGTTTACCAGCACCTCCCAGGCAAATATATTTTCTATACCCAATCATAGGAATCTAAACTATTTTTGCAGTCATTTCAATGAGAAAAGAAATCCTTACCTATAAACAATGTTTTGTGGTTACATCCTACAATCAAGCCCTGGACCACTATGGTGAAAAGGAAAGAGTCCCAGATCCTAGCCTCTCTCTCTCTTTTTTTTTTAACATCTTTATTGCAGTATAATTGCTTTACATTGTTGTGTTAGTTTCCGCTGTATAACACAGTGAATCAGCTATATGTATACATGTATCCCCATATCTCCTCTCGCTTGCGTCTCCCTCCCACCCTTCCTATCCCACCCCTCTAGGTGGACACAAAGCACCGAGCTGATCTCCCTGTGCTATGCGGCTGCTTCCCACTAGCTATCCATTTTACGTTTGGTAGTGTATATATGTCCATGCCACTCTCTCACTTCATCCCAGCTTACCCTTGCCCTTCCCTGTGTCCTCTATCCTTTCTTTCAATTGCTCATGTGTATATAATATATACTGGTGTTGATAGCCCTTGATTCTTTTGTTTATTTACTAAAAAATAAAAATTAAAAAACCCCAACAGATTTCTCTAAATGATTAGGTTGTCACTGATCCTACCATTCTTTTAAATGTGAGCATTCTGGAACTCAGTAAAAATAATATTGCCTTTTACTATTGCTAAGAGGGAAGAAGTTTTTTCTTAAGAATACTCCCTTAAACTATTCCCTCTTAAGAGGAAAGATGTTCACTCATGCACCTGGATTTTTCACGTATTTAACATATTTTGTAATTTTTTCCAATATTTTAAAATAGAGACTCTGTTTCAGGTATCTACCCTCAGCATTTACTAGTAAGTTGTGTGCAAATATAACAAACGTCACACTTCTTAAAATAGCAGGAAATAACCCAATGCTTTGGGGCTCAAATGAATATAATGCTTGTTGTGTGAAATTTTCAAGATTGATCTTAAAACATGAAATTGAGTTAGCCAACTCTAGAGCACTGAATTTTTTAAAAGTTTAACTGCAGAGTTATAAAAGGAGAGAAAAGTAAACTATAGGAAGTTGCTTGATGACTAGGGAGTTCTGAGGCTCCAAGGTGAAGGAGCTTCACTGTCCAGAGTCAGTCTCCTGTGACCTTGGCTCTGGCAAGTTTCAATCACTGCACTGCACTAAATAGTCACTCTGTTACTGGTCTCCTTTTGAGCTGTTTAGACAAGACTGTCTCCTGTGACTGTAGAGCCTCAGATATAAATGCTCTAGGCATGAAGACAGAGGTTGGATGCCATTAGGATGTTAATGGATTGGTGGGATTTAACTTCATTTTGAGTCCTATCAATGGTCCGGTGCATGATTACTCTGCACCACACCCATCACCCTACTTTGAAAATAGACTTTATGTACATAAGTCAATTTTCATGATAGTCTTTGCTTACCCAGATGAAATGCATATATTCTAGTAAAATCATGTATTTTTGCCATTTTAAAAGTTACCTTAATAAATAAAAAAACTGCAATTCTGTTGATTAAATGCTTTCAATGTACCAGGCACTTCTGAGTCCTTTGCCTGCATTATTTCATTACACTTTTCAAAAGTCCTATGCGATAGGCCATATCCTCATTTTATAAATCAAAAAGCTGCTACGGATCTAACCATCTCATAAATCCACTTGTCCTCTCTGCACCATGGTTCCTCCATCAATCAATCAGGGATTAAAATTTTATTGTAACCAATTACACTTATAAACAAGTTGTGAATATTAATAGGTACTAGTTTTTAAAATAATTGATAATGTCCTGTGGGTTATAAAGTAAAACATCACATAAACCACATTGCTGCTTCTTCATTAAGCCTCTAGTAGCCCTTGCATATTCCTTTTACTTATGTTCCACAGAACAGGTAGTCTGTACTACCAACATCACACTGGAGTCTTACACTGTTCTCTGTAGTGTCCATGTTTTACCCATCTCTACTAGACTGGGATCAAAGATAGTTGATCCAAAAAAAAAAAAAAAAAAAAAAACAGGCTGACTTGGTTAAACCTTTCCATTTTAAGTATTCAAAAGGTAAGTTCCCAAGACATAGAGTGACTTTTCATAGAGCTCCTTAAGTGGGTAAATCAGAAAGGGAATCCACCTTTCTGACCCCTATTCACCTCAACAAGCAGGGTGCTATCCCCCAAGATCACTGCCCATCCCTTTAATTTCTATTGCTTCCCACATATTTGCCTAGTGCTGGACCCAATATGTACTTCAGTTTTTATATTAATACAAGATTTTAAAATTTAAAGTCTTAGACATAGAATTCAAAGAGGTCATCTGATCCAAACTCTTCACTTTACCCAGAGAGGAGCTGAGACTTAAGAGATATTAAGAGACCAGGGTCACACTTCATTCTTATTTCAGGTTACTTAACCACTTACAAATCATATGTCAGCACAGGCACCAGCTACAGGTACTGGCACTTTTTTTTATCATTATTTAGATTTTAGCTTTGATTTCTTAGGTTTCTAGTATTTCTGTTCACCTTTAAACAATAATAAAAAAAATTATAGTAATGCCAGGATTTTTCCAGTTTCACTGACCTCTTTCCAATACTCCAGGAAGAGAATAAATTTATATCGTTTTTGCCACTGCTGTAGTTAAACATACTTGTGAAATTTGAAAATATGTAATTAAAAAATAATTTGAGTAAAACTAGTAAAATATAGTCATTCTAGTATCATACTCCTTACAAGTTTCCTAATCATATAAACTTCAATGGAAAATTGAATAAGAGGGAAAAGTCAAATTAAATTTAATAGACTAAAAGTTCTCTTATATCCCAAAAGGAAAATAAAGACATAGCTACTTTTGAAATACCTTGACCTCAATGGCCCTAGAAAGCTGTATGTGGTCTTTGCAGCCAAGTCACCAAGAAATCTGAAACGTGTTAAAAGAAAGTAACAAACCACTTAGTGGAAAGGGACAAAACTTAAACAAAGATCCATAAATGTAAATTTCCACTGTGGCAAATAATTTTTTCAATACAGCTTTCCATTGATTAGATAAAAACCATAAATTCTCAAAGATGTCAGCAGACACTGGAAATAATCAAGTCACTAGGATTAAGCAGCAAATAATAGCTTTTTGCATCCCAGGCAGGGTCAAGTGCCAATAATCTACCAGTGACTGGGCTCTTCTCCCCAGAACGCATGCAGCTCCCCCGTGACAATTTTAGGTAAACCTGATCTTTGACTATGTGGTGTAATTGGCTTTAATTTAAGGATTTTCTGTGTCTTCTGCCCATGAGAATGGAAGCCAGAAAAGCTAGGCTAATTTGCATTCTGAAATTTCATTGTGTTTTACTTTCCTTTAGAGGGTTCTTGTTACAGAAGAGCTTCATTAACTCAATTAGGCATGATCCAGTGGGCCCGTACAAATTAAGCTAGCCGCAGTATCTTTAGAATGGACAAAAATAAGAAGCCAGCTGTACTCTTTACATTTTGAAGGAAATCATACCAGCTGACGTTTCTTTGTGTCACAGTCATATTAAGCTCATGGCAACTGCAATAACCAAAATGTGTTTTGAAAGCCCTATTCTCCAACACTAAAAGACACATAAAAGATACACCAGTGGAAAAGGGAATAAACTGTTTCTTTTTTTTAACCACAAATTTTTCATAGCACTTAAGTTCTTTGCTTTGTCCCAGAAATAATGATTCTTTGGCAAAAGTATATTCATATACAAGTCTACAACAACTAATGCTATGACTTACATTCTATACACATAACATTCCAAAGAACCAGGTATCAGAAAATACCTAAGAGGAAAGGCATTTTCATTATCTTTCTATAATACACACACACACACACACACACACACACACACACACACGGCAAGTAACATCAACTAATGGAAAGAATACATGGAACCAGATTCCACTTGACCTGTGACTACAGAAAGTTACTGATTTTTGCCTCACGTTCTTCATCAAACAGTAGAAATAATAACAACCATCATTCTTTTGAAGAAGAGCGTTTAGGCAACTTACTGGTTTATAAGAATCACCTGGGTAATTGTTAAAGCGATTCTTGGGCTGTGTTTCAGACCTACTGAATCAGAATTTCCATTGAGGAGCTTAGGAATCTGTATTTTTATACAAGTGATTCTTATTAAGTTTTTATACACTAAAATATAAACAATGTGAAAGCTCTGTAGAAAAGTCTGAGTGATATATGTGTTTGAAATGAACATTGTTCAGAATGAGAATTTCTACTAACAAGTACTATTTTGAGAAAAAAATCATATTGGCAAATTAATTTTGGTTAACCTTTACACTGTAAGGAACAGTTACGCTAAATGAACCAACCAACCCACCAACCAAACAAGTGCTTTCAAGAAGCTAAATATCTCTCTTCTGCCTTTGGATAAGTACAGACTTTAACTGACAAACTTGGAAGCCTACATCTTGTACAGTAACATTTAAAGCAGTAAACTACTCTAGATAGAGATCTCATTAATCCTGGGATACAATAATAAACAATAAAGCAGAATTAGATTTATTTTCTGACTTGTCTTTTGATTCTTTATGAATGTATTCTTGGGAAACACAAGAAGAAACATGGAAGAAAATACGAAAACCCTCTGACCTAATTCTAAGTATCTGAATTAACAATATTAAAAATAAGATGGTACTTGGAGTAGGAATTTACTGTCACCGTAAGCTATTTGTGACTTGAAAACTAGAACATGGAGTTCAGAATACAATCCAATTTCTGTGTATGACAGTGAGTTCCCAGCATGGGTTGTTCCTCTCCAGAAACCTGCCTTGGATAGAATCCTGGTACTTGGATGCCTTGGCATGTCTGCCACCTCATAAATCAATAAAGTCATGCTTCCGTTTGAATGAGAAATTTGACACATTCCTCTGATTCCTGAACTGTGCCCACACAACCTGTTACAACATTTTGTAAATTACAATGAAAGTTGTTAAAGTTTCATGCTGGCTAGCTGCAATTTCAAGTGTGCATTTGCCAATTTGGGAAATTTAAATTGAGAAATTTCCTGAAAGGGAGTCATGTTGGAAACAACAGAAAGTGCTTGCTGTCACATGGTCAACTAATACTGATCGGTCATTCATAACAAAAGATTACTGGGGTTATGGTATTGATTTTTGTAAAGCGAATATGGCCATACTTAAGGGTATATAGGTATTGTACAGTCATAGTGAACTGGAATTGATTTTATTAAGGCTGATAATAGAAACCAGATGGTCAAAGTGTCTGAAACAGATATAGCCTTCCCTTAAGCTATGCTAGAAAATAGCTCAAGAAAAAAGGAATCGAGCTCTTAATACAACATAAAAGATGTGCAGGGTTGATACCGTGTGGGCTTTTAAGAATAATGCCTTGTTTTGGAGTAGGTTGATCATGATTTCCAATGGATTTTATCTGGAGAACACTTCTATGCTTGTGTACTATATCCTGAAATATGGGTATGCAGCAGACTTATCAGGGGGTGGGTAGTTAGGTAGCTTCACATGCTTTTCCATTTATGGATGATATGTTACCATTTCTTTCATGTCCTTCCCTTCCTAGAGATTTTATTTCTACATTTAAAGACTAAACCTGTTTTCTTCCTACCCTACCCCAACCTAAACCCACCAAAGAGTCTGTGTTCACTATTATTGACATTAGGTATGAATTCAGAGGATGTTTTCAAGCAAATGAATGATGCAAAGGAACTCTGAAAATGCTCTTCACTGTAAAAGCAGGGGTCACAAAGGCACATGGAGGGTAAATAAGAAAATACTACTAAAGATCTGCATCAGAATTTAATAAGTTGTAGACTAAACATAGGATAATTAAGATTAAAGTACATAATTAGTTTTCTTCTGATGCTGTAATTAGTTGCTACAAACCCAGTGGCTTAAAACAATAGAAATTTATTATCTTATGTCCTAGACATCAGAAGTCCGAAATGTGTCTCACTGGGTTAAATCACGGTGTCAGGAGGGCTGTACTCCTTTCTAGAGAGTCCGGGGAGAAACCGTTTTCTTGATTTTCCCAGCTTCTAGAGAGTGCCCACATTTCTTGGTTTGTGGCCCCCTTCTAGCTTCAAAGCCAGCAAAGGCCAACTAAGTCTTCCTCAGATTTCATTGGTTTGACACTAGAGTCTGCCTCCCATTTAAGAAACCTTGTGACTACATTAGACTCACCTGGATGATCTAGACTAACCTCCCTACCTCCGGGTCAGTTGATGTAACTCCATCTGCAACCTTAATTTCTCTTTGCCTTGCAAGGTAACATACTCACAGGCTCCAAGGATTAAGACCTAGGCATCTTTGGGGGAAGGGGCACTATTTAGCCTACCACAACCCTTGTAATGAAAGTCATATTTTACTTCTGCTCTGCGGATGGGCAAAACTTCTTCAAGGGAAGACACACCTGCCACTCTTCAGCTGGGAGAGTTCATTCAGCCTCATTTTGACTTCAGTGTCTTCTATCCACTGATCCAAGGTGGTTGTTTATTGGCAGGCCTGCTTTAATTTTCAAAAGATAACTGCTTGATTGCAATCAAAATCAAACAGAATAATTTATGGAAAACGGGAGTAAGAGGAGAAAGAATGTGGGAGGGGGGTGGAATTTTTTCAAGTGATTTAATTGGAGATTATTTTAAGAATTTCTAAAGATCAAATTCATAAGTATAAGTTTAGTTAGCTAAAACACCAAGTCTGAGAGGAACGACAAAGTTGCCATTCCATGAGCCTTGAGAACAAAGTAAATTGTAAAAACAACTTCATTTATATCACAGAATTTCAGTTTAAGCATAGAACACAAATCTAAATCAAGCTTTAAGTTTGAACTTTATATTTACTATAAAAACATTCTAATCCTATAGACTGCAGTCTAAAGAGCTGGTTGGCCATTAATAAGCATAAGTTCAATTCTCTTCTAGTTTGGATGTGGCTCAAGTTGAACAAATTTCTGGGCAGAGAAGAAACAAATTTTGGACAGCTGGTCGTTGGTTTTACAGAATTAGTCAAAATTCAGCCTGGTAATAGCATATATTTATCAAAACAACTTTGAGATGACACAGGGTCAAAAGTATCAAAATATAGTGAGTTTAATACGGAAATTCAAATTTAAAAGAATTCATTGTGATAATTAAAAATAAGCAGTACTGAACACATAGACCTTAAGCAAGACACACTTGTATTGATGCTAAACTCTTTCAAATGAAACAATACCCTCTTTCTAGGTTCTTCTTGAAGTTCAATTCCTCAAACTATTACTCAGATGTAAAAGTACTCCTCCCAGAACAACCCCCTTACACTAAACCTGACTTGATCACATATAATAGCCTGCTCCCTTTAGCTGAATGAACTTTAAAACCCTTGTGTGTCAGTGATAATAAACAATGATGTATATTGCTTCTAAGGAAGTAGAATTGACTTAGGTGAGTGACTACTTGTCATTCACATGCAAGGACTTGAATAGCTTTGGATGTTCTCAGCTGTTCATTTGTAGAGTAGATAAATCAAGGATTGCACATCCTTCATCTTGACTAGAGTCAATACCAATGGTGTACACACTAAACACACTGACTCTTCTGAGTTCACAGTTCTTTAATGTATCTCAGCTACTTTATAATGAGCAGATTTCCTGAAGTCTTTACTTTATTTCCCCAACAAAGGTTGTATTGCCTAGTTACTGAGCAATGGGTACTGAGATAAATGGTATACACATAAACATTGCTGTAATTGAAGATTTGGCTTAGTGAGTGTCTAATGATACATAATTATAACTTTGCATGCTAATTGTTAATGGAGTCATTATAAACTATTATAGACTCAAGGAGAAGAAGGCAATAAATTCCACCAAAGAAAGTCAAAAACAGGTTGTAATAGTTGAGCTGAAGTTTGACCGATGGATAAGAGTTTTGCAGAGACAATAAAAGAGGATAATATAGACAAATAAAAAAGCAATTTCCTAAAGGCACAAATAAGTGTAGCACATTTGGGAAACTGACGATGCCTGTACATGGCTGGTATGTAAGGAAGAAACAGAGGAATAGCACAAGACAATGACAGAAAAGAAGGCAGAGGCCAAATAAATGGCATATTTACTTTCACTGATGAAGACTTTAGAAAATCATACCCGCACAAGTGTTGGAAAATTATACAAGAAACTAAATTCTCAACTGACAGCATCCGATTCAAGAGGGCCTTGCATGAGTGATGATTCTCTTTTGGGAGGTCAAGTTTTGCTAAGAAAAATAAAATGGTAAACTTTAGCATCTAGTATGGAAGATGGTTAACTATTAATTCATAATGTATCTGTAGTCTCCCTGGACCTCTGACTTTAATGGCTAGAGAACCAGCATGGAATGCAAGATTTTCAGAGCTGTTGAACATTCACTCTCTGCATATTGAAAAATCATCTTTGTTGTTGCTATTTTCACTTTTAAGTAAGTAGCAAGTTCCAGACAAGGGAGTACATGATACTACTATATCTTCTAAGAATGACAGTAAGTTGTCCTTATAAACTTCTGACTCCTCAATGAAGTGAAGGGGAAACATCGTAACAAAGTTGTGTAGGAGGCAGTGTTATTTCAGTAGTGTAAATGCCTTGCTACACTGATTCTTATTGGTGTGAAACACTCTATCTTAAAAGGTTTGGGGATCATATCTTTAAGAAGAAAAATGGAAGATTTCAATGAAAGAGCCGTCTAGCGCTTTAGGAAATACAACTTCTAGAAACTGTACTGTGAGTCTCATCATGGCCACTGCAGCTGTGACAAAACGCTTCCAGAGAAATATTATAGCTGCTGAAACAGTGTAAGATGATTAGAGAGAAATTCCATCTTTCCCATCTGACTGTTTCATTGACTCACTGATTCTTAAATAGCTGGTGCTGGGACCTAGGGACCTACCATATATATATGGTACTATATATATAGTAGGAAAGGCACTATATTGTTATAAACCATGCTACCCAGTAATTTTCACTAGTTTTAGTGTTTTTCTGGGTTGCTCTGACAGGTGGTATCATGCAGAGCAAGTCTAATTTCTATTCTACAGTCCCCACTCCCTAGCCTGAATCAATTACTTTGTCTTATCCTCTGCTCCAAAGTTGTCTATATTTTAAGACAAAAATCAAAACCAAATAAAATAAAAATCCCAATTATATTACCAATTTTTTAAAAATAGAAAACATATAAAGAAGTTTCAGTCACTCTTACAATGACAAGGGTCATCAAACATATCATGCCTAACCATTCTATAACTTTTCCTTAACTATTAAAATGTTTGACAAAAATATCTACCCAGAATTCAAATATACTAGTCCTAGCAAATGACTCCATGGTATATTAAAAATCCACGTAAGAGTGTAAATCTGTTTATTTTATATTGCAAATCATATATAAAAAATTTTAAGTCAGAATGTATGAGAAGATTACAGACGTCAGGTATAACTAGAGATTATATGATGTGCATTATATGATGTGCAATAGAAGAAGAATAGAAGGCTCAGGAAAATGTTGAAATGTAGAACCATGCATTTAATTAGAACTGACTCAAAGACCACAAATCTATAGTCCAGAAAGTCAGCTTAGTCTTTTAAGTGTCACATAAGGGCATTCAGTGCTTGGAGGAAGTTAAAAAAAAAAAAAAAAAAAAGTACTGATGCATTATTTAAACACTTTTACTCTAATTGCCACCTGGATATAAGCCAGGAATAAAGAAACACAATATGCACACACATAGATCTTTCCTACATATGAATGCATATATTGCTATGTATACCTATGCATATGCATGTATGTACAGCTATATATATATTTCCTATGTATGACATAGGCCAATGTCTGACAAAGCTATTGACAACAGATTAAGAAAGCATCAAGATAGACTCTTTGTACTTAGAAAGCATGATTTCATTTAACACACTATATAAAGTGTATTTCAATGTTAATTTAATTCAACAAAAAAAATTTTAGATTCCATACTATGTTTAATGTACTGCACAGCATAAAGATGTATCAGAAAGAGTTCTTGTCATCAAAGAAAATATAGCCTAATTTATAAGTAAAATATAAAGGTAACTAATCCATGTGCATTGATTAAAAATAAATTCCAGCCCTATTTATCTCTTTCATAAAGGCGCAAGTTAAAGTGCGTACTCAGTAGGATAGTCACCTATCTTAGTTACTCCACAGCAGGTGAAATTCCATGTTGTGCTTATCATTGTATATCACTAATAACCACTGGTTAAGTTCCTGGGAGGAAATAAGACACTGTTCAAGGTTCTTCTTAAAGGCTTCAATATGAACAAAAAGGTACAAGTATTGGAGATTCTAAACATATTAGTTTCTTAAAGGGATCCATCCTATTTGATAAAACTGTGGAATTTGTTGTAGCAATTTATGATAATGTGAGAGTCACTAATCACTATGAAAAAGAAAACAATAATATATTATCTCACATATCATGAATTATCTTAATTAAGGAGTATAACATGCAATTACAAAAAATAAATGGACTGATTATATATTAGTAATACTGCCTCAAAAATAAATTAAATACACAAACTGAATAATTACTTTTAAGTCACTCTGGGAGAGATATGAAAAAAATTCATAATATATTATGTTATTCATCCAAATATATACTACAGGAGAGTTCATGATTGTAGTTATTAACTTAGAAAAGCATGAGAAGAGAAAATATACGACAGAGTCCTCTAGAGGAGCAGAATCCATGTGGAAAGTGAGAAACATAAAAATTAAATCATTTCGAGGAATGAGGTTGTTTGAGATACATCAGTTTTCCATCTTAAGAAAATGGGCTTTAAGGTATAATAATCAATTCTAAAAAAATACTTACTATATATATATATATATTATTGAACTCTTGTGAAATGTATAATATACATAAAATAGTATCAGGAAATTTATACACATAAGCTACATTTAATAAAATCTAGACTAAAAGACCTAAATAATGTTATAATACCTCAATACCCATTTAAGCTATAAATGTGAATAAATTAATAATAACTATTATGGAAAAATATAGCTTCACTACATAAAGTATTGGGAAACCAAGTAAACTTTTGATAGCTTTAGTTTTTAGTTTTAGTTTGCTGTGGGTGGACTCCATTTGGCACTTTTATTAAATGGTGCAAGGAATTTTTAGCTAAATCTCTAACAGGATGTCATCCTAAAACCTCATGTTCCTATATTACTGTGCTATTAACCGAAACAGCTTGCAAAGATTTATGGCTTCTATTAATTACACTGAAAAAAGGTAGATTTGCTTAAAGAAATCAATTATAACAGGGACAAGCAAGTGCATTCTTTACATTACAATAATAAATTACAAATGGCTGTCATTATCAATTCTTTTTCGTATACTTCCAAAGTAAGGGGTTAAGTGGGAATTTTTGTTTGTTTTCCTAGATTTAACCCTGGAACAACAGACTTTGTGTTTACACTCGATAATATGGCTTACAGGGATCCACATTTAGTCACAAAAATTGGAAACAAAGGAGCCAAAACATCAAGACAAAAATAAGATCCAAATATCTAAACTTCTCCTATTCCTCTTTCTGTAAAGTAAGTTTTTTCCTCTTACCAATTACCTTTTAGTTCAAGGAAACTAATGATATCCCCACTCTACACTACTATACGTTTTGTCTATTTATTTATATACTTGTTAATACTCCTGCCTCATTCCAGAAAGAATTCAGAATACCTTGCATTTATACAAACAATATGAGAAAAATAATCAAAAAGAAATTAATTGGGAGAAGAAACCAGAACAAAGAGAAAATATGGAAAAATGAAATAAGTACAGAATGCGTTCAAGTTTACATTTAGAGCTACATTTCAGATTTCTGAAGCTTTTTCTTGGGCACTAAATCAATACCAATTTCATGCTCAATGATGTTCCCAAGCAGCTCTGTTGCTTTATCCAATATGGCCCTGGACACTGTCAACCCTAGCTATAGTGTTGCCTATATTCCCAAAGACTTATGTGGCTTGACATAGCTACAGAATCTGAGTTGGTAACAGCACTCAGATAATTCTTTTCACTCTTCATTAAGCTCTTGTGATAAGTATAATCCATTACCCCAGATTTTTTTTTATTATTTAAAAGAGAAATGGACCCACTTTTCTTGGGCTTACACGTTTAAAGATACAAAGGATACATCATAATGAACAAAATTCAAATAAAGTATTAATTTTTACATCTTTTAGCATCTCTCTTTTTAGGACTAAGAAAGAGAGAGGCCTTTTTATCTCCTTAGTAGTGAGAATAGGATTAAACATACAAACATACATAGAAAAAAAAGCCTGTAAGAATCTCCACCAAAATGTTTGCAGTGTTTATCCTAGAGACATAGGATCAGGATTATTTTAATTTTCCACTTTAGACATTCTTACATTCTCCAAATGTTCTGCAATGAGGTCATCATTAAAAAACATAACGAGGGTCTGAAAAATATCAAAGTACTAAAAAAAATACTATAAAATGGAATATATTAGCAGCCAACATTGACGAGTACTCTGTTTAAACCATTAGGAAACTGGCTAGGAACATGGTTCTTCTATCAGATCATGCATTTTAACCCCAGCAATTCTTTCCTAAAATCAATCACATACATAGCCCAGCTCATTTTTCAGAGTACCATAAAATACCCTCCACAGGGAGAGAATCATTCACTGGAAGAGTCACTGTCAAAGAAACCAAACTGTCTGACCTTCTCAGAAAAATGCTGCCTTCCAAGGAGTTAAAATGCTTGGGTTATCAATCTAGGAGCAGGGTGGGAATTATTAATCCCAGGTCTAGACATTTAAAGACCTGGACGCAAGGACAGCAAAAAAATAGTTGAGAGTAGAGTTCTGTTCCTTTGTGGGAAAAAGAGAAAAAGGGTAGGCTTTAATTAAAAAGCAAAAGCTAAGGGTCCTAAGGGTATTGAGATGTGAAGACCAAAAACCATTTAAGTAGAAGGTAGCTATGAAATACTTTCTGTACCTATAAAACTGATGCAAGCAGTAAGACTGGAAAACTGAATAACTTCTTTAGAATTATTGTTTCCTCTCAATTCCTACTTTGTAAATTCACAAAATACAAAATTCATAAAACATGAAAGATGTTGACTTGTTTATATTTTCTCAGCTTTGGAACTCTATTTATAACAAAAGCTATAACATTTAAATTTAATTCAATAAGTGAATCTGTAACTAGTGTTTGAATAAACTACTATTCTCTAAAACTTAACCCACCAAATGTGGTCATTTGAGAACAAACCACAATATGCATAATGCATTTTAATATTTCTAAATTAAACAGAGACTTGAGATGTGTAAGAAAGAAACAGCACTACCTTATTTACATTTTCCTGATTGTTCATATTCAATTATTCCTCCAAATTAAAAGATCCATCTTAACTCCATGTAAATTTCAGCATAAGTTGCACTATTTACCCAGTAATGGGGAACATTATAGACCATCAGTACTTGGATAGCTTTATACTATTGGTGGTGGTATTCTCCCGACTGCTTCTTGGGGTCGTAACAGGGTAAATTCTTAAACTAACTGCACAGAATTCAAGCTGTCAGAAGCACATACTGTCAGGGTTGAAAAATAAAACTTAGATCATTCATTTATTAATTAGGTCATTCAGTCAAGAAAAACATATCGAGCATCTATTATGTGCCAGCATTGTGCTAAGTTTAGGAATCTAGAGATGAAAAGCACAGGACCAGCCTTCAAGGGCTCTCAGTCTAGAGAGGACAAGAATTAGAGGTTCCCACAATATTGATACAATGCAGTACTTGCAAGGACAGGAAACAGTAGGAGGTATTAGACCTCCAGTTCCATACCTACTCATTAACACTCAACAATGGGCCACAAACAGAAGAGGCAAAGCAGCAAGAAAGGGAACTCTCTCTCCACATATCCAAAGGCACAATATCCAATATATTGTTGAAAGGAAAGTCAGGAAGCCAAATGCAGAGTGGTATGGACATATATAGACTATCAAATGTAAAATAGCTGTTAGGAAGCAACTGCATAGCACAGGGAGACCAGCTCGGTGCTTTGTGACCACCTAGAGGGGTGGGATAGGGAGGGTGGGAGGGAGACACAAGAGGGAGGGGATATGGGGATATATGTATACATATGGCTGATTGACTTCGTTATACAGCAGAAACCAACACAACAATGTAAAGCAATTATACTCCAATACAGATGTTAAAAAAAAATGGAATAATATTAACAGTAAAAAAAAAAAAAAAAGATCTTGGTGTTCTACCCTTTCAGCTAGGCAAAGAATTCTAAATATGAAACTGTTAACATGTTTTCACAAAGTGTTTTGAGTTACATTCATTTGTAGTGGCTCAAAGTTCCCTAGACAACACTGACATGAACCTTCCTCTCTGTCCAAGATTCCTGGGACTTTACAACACCTTGTCTTTGTTTATCAGCTATGAAGTTTACCAGGAATGAGGACACAAAAGACCATCATTTTATGAGATGATAAATTCCTTGAACTTGTATGAGAGATAATATACAAAACACACTTTTAAAAAGTTTTTTTTTTTTTTTGTAATTCAAATTACAGTAGGAATCAGTATGCTTTATCTGGCATAAAAACAAAAAAAGTTTCTCTCTTCAACCTCTTCTTATGAGGTGAGGTCTCCATGTGTTCAGACACTCCAGATAACCTTAAATAAAAGACTGTCAAGGGCTTCCCTGGTGGCGCAGTGGTTGAGAGTCTGCCTGCCGATGCAGAGGACGCAGGTTCGTGCCCCGGTCCGGGAGGATCCCACATGCCGCGGAGCGGCTAGGCCTGTGAGCCATGGCCGCTGAGCCTGTGCGTCCAGAGCCTGTGCTCCGCAACGGGACAGGCCATAACAGTGAGAGGCCCGCGTACCGCAAAAAAAAAAAAAAAAAAAAGACTGTCAACCTAAATGAACTCATTTGCATTAGTATTTTTTCCAGAGTCAGCCCCATGTCCAGACTAAGAAAAATATGTAATACATGTACATTTACAGATATAGATATATGTAAAATATGACTGTAAGCACAGCTATCTATATCTGTATCATAGCTTTTATTACACCTCTGTCTCTATGCATCTGTATATATATCTATACTTGTTCAAAAATATTCCTCCTTAGTCAAAGCCACCACTGAATTACTTAGTGTTCCTCACACTGCTACCTTTGGAAGATGAAGAGATTCCACCAACACTGCAATAAAATTTAGCAACTGAGCCTGCCTTAGTAAACTTTTTGCTTTCAAAGAGCATTTTTAATCATAAATAGCATTCTACTACTTGCAAGCTGATTTGTATTCTATGGAGAGTGTATTATAATCCTTACCAGAAACTAATAACAATGTTAATGAAATTGCATTGACTTTGGAGGTTTCACCATTTATAAGTTGCCTAATTCAGTCTTAGTAAAATCATTCATTACTCCTTGCAAACATCAGCAGGGGAACTACACAGACAATTATTAGATTAAGCTAGATTTAAAGGTTGTCTTATTGTAAATGTGATAGAAAAAAAATCAAAGAAAAAAATCTACCTTTTCTTAAATATTATACTGTGCTTAGTCTGAAGTTTAAACTCTTGGTATGGGTAGAAAGGCTGGTGTATGGCCCTACAGACAGCTTTCTCCAGTCATTAGTTTCAAAACTACTTTGTAACCCCAGAGCTGCCACCTCTTAATGTGTTTGCTTCCTCACTAATTTGAGAACATTTGTCCATGGCCTAAATAAAAAGAGAGAAGAGCCTTAGCACCCCAAACCCCATTTCCTAAATTAAATACTTCATTTATTTGCGGAGGAGATGCTCTCAATTACAGTCACCAAAGTTCAGAAAGCAATTAGGTGATTAATCCCACTTAGAATATAAATCCAACAACAGCTGTTACTTATAAAGGAAACTGACATAAAGTGCATGTCCTAACTCTCCTATCCACTGACATAATAAATCTATCAACAAATATACATATGGATTATATATACTCTGGGGAGTTTGGAGCAAAGTACTACACGTGGTTTTCCAATGCAAACATTTATATAAATATACAGTTTAGTTATACTAAAATCATATTGAAATAGCTTAATGAAAAGCCTAACAGATTAGAAGGGTGACCACTGATACGCATGAAGCATGCTTTTGTGGTTCCCAGGCTGTTTAGAATAATAACATTGCTGGTAAAACGTACCAGCACTAGAAGATATTTTCCATCAGTTGTACATCAGAGTCTCTATTAATTGTCCTGGAAATGAAATACAACTATCCTCATCACTAAGAATATCCGAAATTAAATCCTTTGCTGAGCCTACTCTTTCACATTCAGCTTCCAGAATACCCATTCTTTAATAAAATTCACTGATAATGTACTACGTGCCAAATGCTGCTGTAAAGGAAGAAACTCAAAAACAGGTAGGATATAGTCTCTAATCTGAAGATCCTCCCAGGAGATTAGGGGAGGCACATGTATGAAGAAGTGAAACAATGGAGCAAAGTGCCATGGTGGCATACGAGAGGGGACAATTAGATCTCAGAGACAGCTGGGGAAGAAACACGAGTTGGGATTTTTTCAGAGGAATAACAGATTTTCAATCAATAAACATTCATTGGATGAATGAAAGGTAGGCTGAGGAATGAATGGCAGGTGATAAGGCAGAGAACTGTGGAAGAAGAGCATGACATTAGAGAATGGAAAGGAATTGAGTCTGAAAACAGCATAAAGTACATTACATGAGATAAGGGTATCCCAAGATGAGGCTAGTGAGGGCCTCTGCCCATACTAAGGAGTTTCGATTTTATCCTATAGGCACTGGGGGGTGATACCAATGTTGGCAATAGATGAATAGATGCCAAGAACAGAAAGCAGATAAGGTCTCTTGCAAAAGTCCCAAAAGCAATGCCTACCCGAGCTAAGTCATCCAAAGGTAGGATGAAAAGAAGAAATTGCATGTAAGAGGTAAAACTGACAGAAGCTATTGCCTACGTAGTTTTGTAGAATAAGGGACAAAAGAGAAGTCAATAAGACTGTAAGTTTTCAGGCTCATATAACCAGGAGAATGATGGTGCCATTAACTGAGATGGAAAGTATAGGAAATGGGAGAGAGAATGAGTTTAGTCTTAACATGTAATTTTAGTTAGAGATCACTGCAATATATTTAGGTACCAAATCCAATGAACTATTGGAAATACTAGCCAGAGCTTAGGGAAAAAAAATAAAAATCAAGATTTTGGTCCCTTGTGCATGGTTGGTGGGATTATAAATAACTGAACCCACTGTGGAAAACAGTGTAGGTAATCCTCAAAAAATTAAAAATAGACCTATTATGTGATACAGCGATTCCACTTCCAGGAATATATGTAAAAAATGAAAATACTTAACTTGACAAGATATCTGCACCACCCTGTTCGTAGCAACATTATTTACAATAGTTAAGACATGGAAGTAACTTACGTGTCCATTGATGGATAAAAGGATAAATTAGCTGTGGTATATGCATACAATGGAATACTACTCAGCCATTAAAAAAAAACAAAACGAGGAAATCCTACCATCTGCAACAACATGGATGGACCCTGGCAACACTATGCTAACTGAAATAAGTCATACAGAGAAAGATAATTACTGAATTAAACAAAACAAAATGCCAAACTCATAGAAACAGAGATCAGACTTGTTACCAAGAGGTGAAGTGTAGGGGGAGGGGGATTGGAGGAAGTTGGTCAAAAGATACAAACTCCCAGTTCTAAGATAAATAAGTACTAGGGATGCAATGTACAACATGATGTCTATAGCGAACACTGCTGTATGATATGTAGGAAAGTTAAGAGAGTAAATCCTAAAAATTCTCACCACAAGATGTTTTTCCCTTTTTGTCTTTTTTTCTTTCTTTCCTTTTTATTGTATCTGTATGAGAATATCAATGTTAGCTGAACCTATTGTGGTAATCACTTCATAACATATGTAAATCAAACCATCATCCTGTATGCTTTAAACTTATACAGTGATGTATGTCAATTATTTCTCAATAGCACTGAGAAAATAGGTCTCGTGCACAGTAAATACGACCTTCAGTCAAACAAAGTTTATATCTTCCAACAACGACAACGAAAAAGAGATTTTGGTTCCTGAAGCATGGAAGCAAGTGACATCATACGGGAAATATGGACCCCAAGGTTTAGACCATTAAAGACTAGTCAGAGGAGGGACAGAAGGCATGGCTAGGTAAGCATCTTATTGAGGAGCAATGCCAATTGGTTTCCGGATTCCTAAGCTATTTACAAAACAAAACAAAACTTTTATCTTTTAAATCTATCATTTGAATCACTGTAGGTAACCTGTGGCCTGTCAAAATGTGTAGGTGCTTATATTCCCCAACTCAAGTGCCACAAAGGAACTCTGCTTCTATCAACCTCCCAGCAAGAAATAATATGCCAACATAATATGCCTCAGCAGAGCTTAAAACAGTGAAGCTGGAAGACTGCGGGGTGAGCAAATTTTGAAGTTTATTAAACCTGACAATGTAATATTTATGTAAGCTGCAAGTGCTAAGCATAATTGGACTTAACTATCGGCCTAGGTTTAATGGGATGTGAATTGAACTTCATTATCATAATTTTGCCAGCTCTTTGGGCTCACTCGACTAAACTAGGGAAGAATGTGGAGAGCCACCTTCTACCTCACCCAGACAACTGTGAAGATGACCTGAAATGTTCGGGTCAAAGAATGTGGATTCCTTGATTTCACAAAAGGGAAGAGCTTCAGTCAAGATCACTGGAAAACACAGAGGTGGGAGTCAGAAACCTTGGGTTTTAATTCCAGATCTGCCAGTTACCGTGAGACTTCGGACAAGTTACTAAACCTCTAGAAGCCTCAGTGTCTTGGACATGAGAATGATGTCAACCATTTGAGATAGCTGTGAGGATGAACAGAGGCCTGTGTACATGACATGCAATCAGTGCAGGTCGTTCGCTGTTAGCCCTCATGCCTTTATTTTCTGCTTCAACAGACATAACCCCGTTGGAGGCCTTCCTGCTCACCACCATGAACCTCAGCAACATAACCATATTCTACTTATTAGTTGTCCACCATCCATCTGCTATTACAGTTACCTCTCTGATACAATTGGTGGCCCATAATTAAGAAGCATAGAGAGTACATGTAACCATGAAGAAACTGTAAATTATACTTGGCAGTTATTTTAATAATCTCTCTCTCTCTCCCTCTTTCATTTTACGTATTGAGAATTGAAGCCCGCAGGAACTTTAGGTCAAGGTTACATATCAAAAAGCCTGTTCTCTGAACAGGTGCTACTTTTTCTGAAGAAACTTTAATTAATTAATTAATTTGTTTTTAATGGACTGTGAAGACTTTTATTTATTTATTTATTTTTAACTTTTAATTTTATATTGGAATATAGCCGATTACCAATGTTGTGATAGTTTCAGGTGCAGAGCAAAGCGACTCAGCCATACATATGCATGTATCCATGAAGAAACTTTAAATTATACTTGGTAGTTGTTTTAATAATCTCTCTCTCTCTCTCTCTCTCTCATTTTACATACTGAGAACTGAAGCCTGCAGGAATTGGCAAACTATGGTCAGCAGGCCAAATCCTGCCCATTGTCTGTTTTTGTAAATAAAGTCTTACAGTCATGCCCATTCAAAAAAAAAGAGAAGCATATGGAGAACCACAGCATGGATAAGTCCTTTCCTGGGGAAGGGGGGAGGTGCAGAGTGTACTATACCATCCTCAAAAACCTAAAAGGATGTTTCTTTCCACTTCCATTGTATGCCTCTATAAATGAGTATAATGAATGGGTCCATATATGTGGACACAATCTCTATGAAGGAATGTCTCCAGGAATTGCTTTTTGGGATAGAACCCTGGGGAGGAGAAAGGAGATACTGAAGGGACAAAAAGTGGGAGGGGGAAAGTGGTCTGGATAGGAGTTTTTACACACACACATACACACACACACACACACACACACACACACAGAGAAACAAAACAACTCACACTAGATAATCAGCTTGAGTCTGTAAGTAGAGAATGCTAATACCAACAGGGATCTGAGAGAGATCACATCAGGCTAGCCTTCTCATTTTATAGAGAAGGGAACAGCGACCAAGAGAAGGGAAATCATTACCTGATGATAGTGTCTTACGTGGATCTGTCAACCTAACAAGAGATGTGAAGCACATGTAAAGACATTTGCTCCTTATGTGAAGGCATCAAGAATCCAGGTCATAAGATATATAAGAGACATGAAATGCACTTTTAATTTACTTCCAGGGAGTAAATAAGTAATTCTAGGAGGAAGAAAAACAGCCCCAGATGCCACTGAGTGTACCAAGCATATTTTGCTACTTGGTGCTTGATATTCCGAAATCCATCCTGCCCTTCTCCCTTTCCTCCCTTCCTCCCAAGCCTCCCCACCCCACCCCTTGTCCTACAAGATCATAATATATATTATTTTTATTTTATTTCCCTCTAGAAAGATCATTTTTTATGTCTCTACAATAACCTTATCTCTCTTACCTATCTAGTGGTCGCAATTTAAATTTCAGAAACTTTATTCAAAATATTCACAAAGTACATCACTTAGACTATGATTGAATCCAGGTTATTAAAACTCCTATTTTACAGGAAAGCTCCTTCACAGAACAGTCATAATTTTCCCTTAGACTTGATTTGGGAATCCTTCACCATAGAGGGAGGACAGTAGCTTCAGGTAAGGAAACCCTTACCCTAATGTTGGATTTCAACAGAAGCCTATTTGGGGCTGAAGTAGAACCACTCATAAAAACAATGGTAAAATAACTGGGAAGCAGAGTGGTCCGTGCTTATAATGCCATCGGCAGCGGAGGATGATCAACCCCTAGAGTACTTCTGTTGTCAAGGAAGGGCTATTTCAATAATATGAGCAAATATTCATTTCATTAGAGTGAGATGCAAATCTAGGATCTGTAATTTTAAAGAAGCGCTAAAAATGAGGAGTATTTTCATGTTGTGGTTGACTTTATGAGACACTGTTATTTTTTGCTGCATGTTTGTATGTCAGATATACTCCAATTCAAGTTAACATGGAGAGTTCCTGCCACACTTGGGCTGCAAATATCTGTGATTATAGGATGTGAGTCTTTAACACTGCATTGTAACCATATGTCCCAGGACAATGCTTTTCTGTTATTTATTATAATTCAACACAAAATTCAGAACAAAGCTTAGGATTTCTAGACAGTTTTACAAGATTTCTGGATTCTTATGTAGAATATATCTACACAATTACAAAGTAAAGTGGGCAACATAAATAGTTGAATTAAATGAATCAAGCCCCAAAGTAAAATTTAGAGATTTGAATTATCCAGTTCCTCTCTCTTAAACAGAAATGAAAATGTGTAATATGAAATTTTAGCAAACTGTTTTGCCTATGCTAGAGGAGAAATAGCATAAGGTATTCCCAATAAGGAATTCTGGTAAGAGGACCATGATATAGTCTCAAACTCCGGTATGCCACTTAGCAAAGCATCATTGCAGTACCTTTTAGGGCTGCCTGGCCACCCAGAAAAGCACACACTCCCCCTTAAGTGACTGGCATATTCTCAGAGAGTCACTCAGAAACCCTCAGAGTCTCTCCCATATATTCTGGCTCACCCTTCCCCTGCTGCAAGGCATCTGGGATCTGATTAGCTGGACACACTTATCAAACTAGCCAGAAGGCAGGAAAATCTCCACTGGGTTTAATGAATGATCAATGACCCCCATTAGATTAGTGACGGCAAATGGATGATGTAAATAAAATATTTAAAAGTACCTAAGAATTAAAATAAAAAAAAAGAAGAAGAGAAATACTCTCTTGATTATTTTAATTCTGGAGGCTTTAATGGGCACTTTTCTTCAGGGGTCTTCATGAGTTGGGCCATATGATCTTTGTTTCTACAACTGGTAAAGAATAAGTAGCCCTAAGAGAGAGAACAAGCACAGGTTGATATGGCTGTGGCATTTTACACATTGGTGAGACTCTGACATGACTTCTCAGTGAAGGAACCAAGTGAAGTACAGGCTTCTCTGTGTTTTCCATATGGCACCCCTAAAGCCAGAGGACTAAGGTCACTGGGGCCAAAGCCCAAGGGAACCATAAAATCAACATCAAAGCTTCTATGAGATCTTGTCTCCTCTTAAAGTGAATGAGAATTTTAAATTCACCTCCTTAATAAATCCAAATTGACTTTAATGTTCAAATAATGCTGTTTCCCCTATTTGAGTAAAATTGATGTTGCAGGAAATGAGCCATGTTAAGTTTGTAACTTCACATACACCTGGCTGGGTCCAGGACCTTGACACATTAATATGGCAGCAGTGGACTGCATGGTTGGTAGGTCACTTCAAAAAGGTCAGCAGCATAGTACAGGGGAAGGACACAGGCTGTGAAGTCTGGGTTTTTTCAAGGTCAGGTTTGTTCAAAGTGCTCCTCACTTTGTGGTTTTGGGCATTTCATCTTACCCTAATTTCTGCATCTGTAAATTGGGGAAAATACGACCCATCTGGTGGGCTTATCATGGGAATAAACTGAGCTAATATATGAAAGACAGGTGACATGATGCCTGAAACACAGCGGATGTTCAAAGCACGCATGGAAGCTCTCGTTACTGTATGAAGGTCTCTGACCATGCAGACCAGAATCTACAGAACGTGAGCAACACAGCGTCCCTCCTAAAACAGGGCACTTAAAAAGTAAAATTAAATAAAACATTAAATCAACAAAAAATCCAATTTTGATCATCACTATTTAACTCTATTTTATTTTATTAAGAAACTTTGAATGTTGTGACAACTAAATAACCCTACAATAAATGGTTTGCCAGTAATTCACAGAAATAAAAGGCATCCTTGAATGTCTTATATTTTCCTCTTAATCATTTGACATTTTCTCTCTTTTAACCATACCTGTTCCTTCCTTATACAAATAATGTACAGAGAAAAACATTTCAAGATATTTTCAACATCTAAATTGTCAACACAAATGTTGAATAAGACAAGCTTAGCTTTGCATTAGCTCTGATTATAAACTGAGCTACTAAGACTCACTTTACTTCAGGCTCCTCATTAGTAAAATGAGAGAAAAAAACTCTCTACCTCAGGACTGGTATTGAGATTAAATGGGCTAATATGTAGAATAAAGTGACTTGTTAAGTATAAGAACAATTCGCATTTTAAGCATTTTGGCATACAGTGCAGTTTTTGTAAGCCTATTATTTTTGTTGAGTACTATTATTATTAGTTGTATGGACATTACACTTTCTGAACCTCAGTCTCCCATCTATTAAGTAGAGGAAATACTTCACAGGATTGCTGTGACATCACTTTGGCATATACCGTTGATTCTAGGATAGGGTCCCAACACCCAGTCCAGTGTTCTGTCTACACCGCATGGCCTCTAACAGATGTCTGAATCCAAGCTAAGCATTGGCGGTGCTTTCCCCTTTTCACTTTCGTCAGACAAAACGAAAATTGAATCATTTGATGTGTACAGTAAAACAGCACTGTGTGTTATACAAGAAGTGGATGGGTGGAACACCACAGAATAACATTTAAAGTACTGACTCATAAGTTTTCAGTTTAACAGCCTAGTGACAAGCCACTGCTTTGGCACACACTGTGGCTTCATTCAGTATTTGAAGCCAGCAGGACATTATTCCATTCAGTCTAGTTCTACTGTGCTATTTTATTTAGTTTTTAGAAGAGCTTTAATTTCCTCACCTTTTAAAAAAATCTCCATATAACATTTTATTAAACTATACAACAGGACTATACAACAGGAAGTGATCTAGTTTAGATGAGAGGGGAAAAAAATAAAAACAAGTCCCAGAAAAATAACTCTATTCGCCAACCATTACCATTCTGAAAGCAAATTTTTCTAAGCCTAGGTAATTAATTTAAAACTTTCCACATCAACATCCACAATGGTTTTATATTTTAAAGTTGAAATATGAGTCTCTCAATCTAAATTCATGGTTTATTCTTTTTTTAGATAGTGAAACATTCAAATGTCTGATGGAACAAGTAAAATACTTCAAAGATTACGCTCCTTCTAATAAGTAAAATCAACCTAATTCTTTAACTGTTCATCAACTAAAAAAACCTCCTATCTGTAATAACACAACCCCAACAGCATGAGGGGAAAAATTATTATTTTTAATAATAATTAAAATTATTCGACTCAAAGACAAAAAGCCAAAAGCTAAATTAGCCTGCCTCTGTCCAAGCGACTGAGAATTTTTTTTTAATCACAAATATTGCTAGGACTTGACACTTGCACATGCCATTTTTATAAAGTAATTACTCAAAGGTGAAGGTGAGGTTAGATGACTAGAACACAGAGAGGGTGAAGGATAGAAAGAAAGAAATAGAGCAGAAACAGCATTATGCTATAACTTTCAAAAAGACTAGGTTTTAACAATGTTAACTAATCCTTTTTGTATCTAAATAACCTGCTAAACATATTTCTTTTACATAATTCACCCAGTAAATATATCTGTATTTCATGTTCTATTGTTTCCTTTTTGTATGTTTTGCCACATGAATTCAAACAACACTGAAGAATATGTTTTGTTGTTTTGTTTTGTTTTGTTTTAATGCCAAGGTTAAGTATATGAATTTGGGTCTAGGACCAAAGGCAGCAGGACCTGGAATAAGTGAGGGGCATCAGAGAGACTGTGGATGGAGCATTTGAAAAGCTACTGCAATAGGAAAAAGGAAACTCTGCTCAGTTAAGGTGTTGGTAGCAAAATGGCAAGACATGGGAAAAAACAAGCGTCACTGTGTAAGTGATGATGTGGGAATGCATAGACCAAGAAAGGCAAGACAGAGGAATAAGTCAAGGGAAATCCAGAAGCTTCCAACCTGGACAACAGAGGGGAAGCACGGTGGTACTGTTGACTGATACAAGGACACAACATCTGAGAGGGAAGTTCGTTGAGATGGGAAGAGGATGAAAACGTCTGCTGGGGCACACTGAGGCTGGTGGAACCTCCAAGTACAAGTGGTACTATTCTCGACCTTTCTCTACTATCCTGAAGGTTCTCCCTGGAAACTCTCTCCCCATGACAAAGTACAGCTACACACTTCCCAGCCAGCAGGCCAGAAGCTTCACCTTTGAAGGAAAGAAACATAAGTTCTGGGTCCACTATAAAATCCTCTAATCAGCTTTAGGGAGGTTACCACAGACAATGGATAATGCAGGCAAATCTGCCCCAGCAGGAAGTTATAGACTCCGTGCTACAGTTACTTCTGTTTGCCAACTGCACCAAAATCAGGTCCTTATGCTATAGTTCTTCCAACCAATACCAACCTGGGATAATGTGGAAATTATTGAGAGGTGGTATAGAGCCAGCCTGGGCCAACTGCATGCCTGGCCCAAAGACCATGGCTGGGTCCCAAATTAATCAATACTAAGAAAATGTGTTTCTGTTAGGAAATCAAAGCCTTGTATACGTATGCAGAGAATCAGTTGGCCTAATCTTCTGAAAGCCTCATCTTCAATGGGTTAGTATCTGACGTGCTACTGAAGGGGACAAGTGGGCACATCCATTCAAACCAGCCTGACAAGTCACAGTAGGACTTGATTCCAAATCAAGTGTGTACCTACCTGTCTTTGCACTGTCTGAACTGAATGCTGCAGCTGAGACTGTCTGTATATCTTCATGTGCACAAACCAATGGCATTTAAACTTTGTCCCAAATTATTTATTAATTTCTAAAGGCTTAGCATTTGCTGTTTTATTACCTTCTAGTTTCTTAAGTATCTTTGTGACTTTCTATGTCTATTACACAGTGTTGTTTTCATAGGAGTGACTGACATAAAGGAAAACAGCTCTCTACAAGGTGGTACCAGTACTTAAAAAAACCAGCATTTAATGAGGACTCTAAATGTTTCCTCCATCCTTAAAGTCTCTGTTGGATTAGGATTGATTACAGAAGTCAATTTTAGTTGCATGTATCTTTTCTCTTGCTCACTAGAAGTGTCTACACAATGTCCATAAAAGTAACCCTCCTGAAAACTTCTTTAAAAAGACACCAAATATGAAGAAAAAGTAAATTCTGGTTAAAAGTTGCATCAGGCAAAAGTCTAAAGTGAATCTTGAGTAAATGTGAACAATATTCAATAAAATAACTTTTCAAGAATATATAAATGATTTCCAGAAAAAGGTATACTTAAAAGAGTGCTATAAAAAAAGAATATATAAATGTATGAATATGCAATTCAGACTGAAATATGTTTTCGAAATATGTTTCAGATTATTTATGCAACATTAGTCCATGAATAGAAGTTTTTATTTTATAAATCTATACGTATAATCTACTAATCTACCTGTGGCTCCATAATAATAGTAGTTTAAACGAAACTAAATGTACTTCTAGGTGACAATCTCACAACAATCTTATTATGTGTATTCAAAAGGCATCTTTTAAGGGTTTTTGTAGCATGCTCTGTATTAGCATTGTATAAAACAATCATTAACAATAAAATAAACTATAGTGCATTATACAGCAGATTACAATGTAGCCTCACAGTGGTAGATCTATATGTTCTGACATGGAAACAGAGGCCAGATACTGTTCTGTAAAAATAAACCCAAATTGCAGAACAATCCGTATAATGTGATTCTACTAGTTAAAGCAAAACAAGCTTCAACTATAAAGCCATATGCATGTGTTCCACAGCTATTAAACTACAGTATACTGAAAAAGATTTGGAAAGATATACAACAAACTGCTACCTCTAAGCATGAAGGTGATGAAGAGCATCTTTCATTGTTTACTTCTATGTGGTTTGAAATATTTTCAAAGAGAATGCATTTATGTATCATTTATGTACGCTTCAAAAGTAAAAAGGAATATATTAAAAATGAGAAAATTTTGCATTATCGTCTACGAAAGACCATTCGCATGGTTCAACAATTATCTCAAGTGTGATTACTTAAAATTAGAATAAATGACTTTGAATTATGAAATGTTCTATGATTAGCTATAGCATTAAGACTTATTATAGAGTATTAGATATCAAAATTTACATGAAAAGAATTATTAATATCACATCAATAGCTAAGTTTCCATGCTTATAGTCACCATTCTATCTTTCAATAATATAAAACTAAGATTTAATCAATTAATAAAGGGCTTACATTTTACTTATATCTTGCCTTTTTGGGGGGTAATTTTAGTTTTCTATTACATCTAATACATAATGGGTATTCAACACACAAGGCTTTTGAAAAGACCAAATAAGGAATGTAACAATTATATACATGTTAAGACAAAGCTACAGAGGAAATATTTTAAAGGACAAGTTGCATTCTTTGGTGTCAGTGGCCTCATCCATTTCCGGAATAAGGGAGGAGAGCAGGAAGAGAGAGGGATGGACCCTATCCCTGACACTAATGCTGAGGATGTAAACATTATTATACACTATATGCTTTCATCCTAGGGAACAGAGCACTTCAACCATACTTAGAAACAGAGACTATTCCTCTAGTGACTTTTTTATTAAAAATAAATTTAAGTGAGAATAAAGGCAGACTAATATATTATAGCATCACAGCATCTCTGACATCATCATGCTGTGTCTTCTATCCAAAGCTTGAATCCTTTGACTCTCCAGGACCCCCAGAAAATGATTGCTCACCTCTACCTCCTAAAACTACTCTGGCAATTTTCAGGAAGCTGAGATCATTCCAGAGTTCTTCCTGGGATCAGTCCCAAAACCTGCCACTTTCTGATCCACAGTGGACTGTCTGAGCTAACACAAAATAAGTCTAATCCCTCTTCTACATGACAGTCCATAGAGGCAACCACCAACTTCATAACTGGTTTTGTTATTGTCCTGAAGCCCCTGGGGACCAGAAGAATTACATTTCTACATTCTCCGGCCAACTATCTTCTCTGTAAGAACTTTCTGAAATTAATAAATCATCTGTCTTCTTAGAAACAGTTCCTATTCAAAGAACAATACAGTTATTCCTATACTATTTCCTTTTTTGTCTCTAAGATATAGTAAAATTGAAGCCCTCATAGTTTGGTAAATTTGTAAGGCAATTAACGAGAAGATGAGTTTCTCTTTTTTTAGTTTTTTTAATACTATACTATTGGGCTTCCCTTGTGGAACAGTGGTTACGAGTCCGCCTGCCGATGCAGGGGACACGGGTTCGTGCCCCGATCCGGGAAGATCCCACATGCCGCGGAGCGGCTGGGCCCGTGAGCCATGGCCGCTGAGCCTGCGCGTCCGGAGCCTGTGCTCCGCAACGGGAGAGGCCACAGCAGTGAGGGCCCGCGTACCGAAAAAAAAAAAAAAAAAAAAAAAAAGATAAAAAATAAAATACTATACTATTATCTTTAACATACTGCCCTTCAGGCACAAATATGATGTGAATTAATCCATTATTAGTAAATGCCATTTAAGTTCATTCAGTTTCCAAAAAGTAGCAAGGGTATCACACTAATCTAGCCACAATTTTGCTTTGGCCTTCCTCACGGTATCCATTATTAACCTGTGTGGTATCTCACCAGACTGAAAACAGGCAGAGAAGTTTCTCACTATGGACAAAACTATACTTGGTCAGAATATGATCGAACCTCTGACCTCATGAGTCTCATTACAACAACTGCAGGAACCAGTTGCCTTATTTGACCTCAAGCTGGGAACTCATGTGTTGGGTGACCTAAATTTTTGGCCGCTCTGTGAAAGTGCCCTGAGTACTGATTTGGGAGCTATGAATAAATTTTATTAATTCATAAATATGGAATCCATGAATAATGAGGATCAACTACTAGAGAAGATAATCACTTAAATATTTTAATAAGTGCGAGTCAATTCCATTTCTCTCTTTTTTTATAGAAGCCTACAATGTAGAATTCTACACAAAGACTATCTGCTTACAAAGAGTACTGCTGCAAAGGAGTTTATGCAAAACAAAAAAGGAAAAATAAGAAATAAGTGGCCTGGAAACCCAGGATCATGGACATCTAGGACGTCGCTACATTCATCGAATCACTTACGGGGACAAGTACCTCCTCGGCCTGTCTCTTGGCCAAAGTGCAAGGCAGAGCTGCGCTATATTCAGCCCTGAGTAGTCCTCAGACTTGACAAAGAATCTGCACAGAGCAGGCACCTCCCCCAAAGGAAAGGGCCTCTTTCTCACTCTGTGAACAGGTTTCCCAGCTCAAACCACTTTAGAGGCAAGGAGTGTCCATCCTTGAGACTTCTTTGCTCCTTCTTTGTTTGACCTGCTAATTCTTTCTCCATTTGGGGGAAGAAAAGACTCTTTTTTTTTTTTTTTTTTTTTTTTAAGCTTCCTCTTTCACTGCCAGTCTGCTTTGATAATGTTCAGCGGGCTTTATGGAGAATGACATTTTAGACCACTGGAACTCAGTTTAGCCACTGAAGCTGAGCACAGCTGAAGAAAACACTCAATTAGCAACTCCAACTTCAAAGGCTATATTATTCTCTCCTCAATACACACGTGTAACTCCCATTAGCATTCATGTGGGAGCCCACAGCTCAGAGAATATACCTCCAATTCTGTTTGCTTGCAATTAGACCTTATGGCCCAAATTTTTCAAGGAAGGCATAGTAAGTACACTGAGTACTCAAGCAAAATCAAGTGGGTTCACTTTCGGAAAGTAAGCTATCACTCCTATTTAAACATGAAGAATGAGTTGTTCAAATTAGGTCTATTTTCATTTCATTTATCCCCTTAGGTGTAGACAATGGTCTTTCACGGTGTTTTAGAAAAAGAGCCACTCCTCTGTTTTAAAAGTTTGGCTATATGTTTTCATAAGCATTATTCCATGTTGCTTAACAGCCTAGCCTCAGGGGTAAAAATATCTAATAAGACCAAGACCATTTTAAGTGACTTTCCTGTACAAAAAATCCAGCACAGCATCTACACACATTCAGTGCCTCTTCCTGTCTTCTGCTTTACTGTAACTTAAAGTTAGGAAAAAACTGATTTTGCATTTAAAAAGAAATCAATTTGAGAAGAAAATGCTTGTCTCAAAAGATAAATTAGTTTATATCAGGAAATAATGATTTTTCTTTCTTGACCTCGTTCGAAAGAGACTTGCCCATAGTTTTCAACATGGAATCAATACACATTACAGCTTCAATAAAACATCAGCATATGTTAGGTAGTCTGTGCTACATTCACAGTCTTGATCAGACCTCCGTGGAGAAAATAATCTTGACTGAATTATTACCCTTTAAAACAATTCATTCTCTGCTGTTTACACACTCTCCCCAAACTTTAAAGAAAAGGTCATGAATAATAATCTTGATATTTTGTAAAGAACATTTACTCAAGCAACTTCAAAGATATAGAAATAAATTATTGATCTAGTAGTGACACATATTATAATCCTTTTTACCTTCAAATATCATATTTGAACTTTCTAATTATGTCAGAAATTAAGGTTACGTTAGGTACTGGGCCATAAATACAAATACAAAGCAATTGAATTGCAACAGGCCAAGGAATGTGTCAGAAAGACAGCAGTGTCCCCATCAAACTTAAGGGAGTGCTGAGATGTCGGGAGAGTTTCAAATTGTAACCAGGCAGATGAACTGGGTGAAAATTCCTTTTTTAAAATTTCATCAAATACAGGGTCTTCATAACATCATTTTGTACTTAATATTTAATACCTTGTCTTACAAGTGGATAGCAACCACCTCTTGACAGAATTTTAAAACCAATGTGTTAAAGAATGGAGCATTTCAAAATAAAACACAGTGGAACCTTCCTTCAGATTCTATGGAAGACTGAAAAAAGAGTGATAAACATAGACGAGTTACTATAGTTAACAGAATTATTAATGATGGCAAATGTGAGAAGCAATTCACCATTTCTTATCCAAAAAGATTGTGGATTGTTTCTACCATACACACAACCTAAATCATAAAGTTGAAAACTACTCAACTAGAGATACCCTCTTTTCAAAGAATACCTCATACCCAGAACCACCTTTCACGTGCAAGATAAAGACTATTGATGTTATTACAGAGGGTCTAGACAGTTTCATTCTTAGAGGTTTTGGCTCTGAATTTCTCTGGCTAAAACTGCTAACAATTTTGGTGTGCTATTAATCTTGCTGGAGTGATTATGTCTTCTATATTGCTGAGACTACCTTCACCAGCTAATCTGAAACTCATCCAGAATTGCCGCTGGCACAGACACAGCCACTTCCTTATTTAGAAGTAATTTAGCTGGTAATGGTCTAACAGGGGGCTATCAGCGTATAATATGATGTTTATTCAAACACCCAATGAGCACAGCCATACTCTACTTTCTATAACTTTTGTCCAAAATACTAGTTTTATACATACATACATTCTTTTTTTTAATATTCTTTTCCATTATGGTTTATCCCAGGAGATTGGACATAGTTCCCTGTGCTATACAGTAGGACCTTGTTGTTTATCCATTCTAAATGTAATAGTTTGCATCTACTAACCCCGAATTCCCAGTCCATCCCTCTCCCTCTTCTCCTCCCTGTTGACAACCACAAGTCTTATCTCTATGTCTGTGAGTCTGTTTCTTTTTTGTAGATAGTTGAAGAACCTTTTTTTTTTTAACACAGTCTCTCTTTATAAAACAAATAAATATATTTCCATCTGAGAATTCATGAAACTCAGGTGTCACGAGATGTAGCATAAACTGATGGCTACTAACAACAGTTACCTAAAATACTTGTGGAAAGAAGGAAGACAGAGAGAAAAAAAGGGAAGAGGAGAAAGAAGAAATCTACCCAGCACCTCTGATAAGGGCTGGTCTCTGGAACACCCATCTTATGAGCTGAGAGGCAACTGAAATTGTTTATACTTCTCAGGAGAAGGAACTGAAATTGTTTATACTTCTCAGGAGAAGGAACTGAAGTATCATTTTGGAGAAATGTCTGAGGACTGCTCATCAAGGGGAAGTACGAAACCTGATATATGGAGGTCATTTATTTCTAGTCTTAATGACTAGGCTAAAGTCAACTTTGGATATGTCACTTGGACAATCCCCAATTGTAAAATTTACTGACATTATTTCAACAAATATTTGAGTACATGCTTTGTAACCTCTCCTGTCTAGGTGCATACAAGCATGGATAAGTCAAACATAACACCTGCCCTCAGGGGATAAGCAATACCAATTTCATTCCTGTTTAAAAGGACCAAAAAGATCCAGGTTGTTTGATTTAGAAAAATAGAGTCATTGAAGCACTGAAATAATAAAACTGAGTGAAAAAACTTTTATAAAAACAGGTATTTCTATGTGTACCTATCCGCATGCATAAAAGGGTAAATTTAGTTTCTTCTCTTTATTTTCAGACTCTTTTGCAAAAGTTGCCATTAAAAGGCACATCTGATAGCGCAATTTCAGCACAGAACATACTCAATAGGAAATAACTAACCAGAGAACTAAAGATGTGCCTTCTTTGAGTCTTGCTGTGTTTTTTTTTTAAATACTAACTTTGAAACTGGTAGGTTGTCCCACTTAAAGCCCTTGATTTTAAATTGCCATTTCTTTTTACACCCAATTAAACTGTCACTGTAATGAAGAACTGTCCAACTTAGTAGAACTCTGAGGATCTTCTCACTGCTGCTTTCTGCAGTCTTAATTTGCAGATGCTTTTGCCTAAAATAAGAATTTAAAGTCACCTCCTCAACAATAAGACCTGTTAAGCTTCTACCAACTGCTATTCAAGACAGACAATGAAGGAACACTTGCTTCACACAACGACCCTCTGTGGGGTATAGCAAATGAGATATGTTCCTATAATACTATGATATTTGAGCCCTGAAAAAGAGATCACCATGCCCCTGATTCTCTGATAAAGATTAAATAAAGACCATATATACAAAGGTTTTGGTACTTTCCAATTAGCTCAGCAATTCCAGTAATGGATAATATTCAAAAAGAACAAACAAACCTGAATCTGGACTGTTCATTTTCATAGAAATATACTGTGCACAAAGCCCTGAATGGTGATCAAAGATTCTGTGAACAATTTTCTTAATGAAGGAGAACTATTTTCTTTTTTTTTTTTTTTTTTTTTTTTTTTTGCGGTACGCGGGCCTCTCACTGTTGTGGCCTCTCCTGTTGCGGAGCACAGGCTCCGGACGCGCAGGCTCAGCGGCCATGGCTCACGGGCCTAGCCGCTCCGCGGCATATGGGATCTTCCCGGACCGGGGCACGAACCCGTGTCCCCTGCATCGGCAGGCGGATTCTCAACCACTGCGCCACCAGGGAAGCCCAGAACTATTTTGTTAGATTATCAGACCAATGGTGAGGGGTGCTGATAATCTCCATCAGCCAGAGGTTTGAAGGAGAAAGTCACGGGGTCATAAACACTAACTCAGCTCAGTTCCAACACAACTGAAATGACTAGCATTGACCTTCTCTCATCCTGTGTTGCATCAGAAAAACATTTAGGAAGCACTCTTTTAATCAGCCTTTGGAGAATTCCTAAGTCTTCCTTAAAGTGCATGCTTTTAAATTCATTTTCTTTTTCAAGACCATCCGTCCCTTACATGCCACGCTTTCACGCTCTCACAGCTCTCTTTCTACCCTTGCTAAGGGGAAACTCAAGGATGATGACAAAATGCCCCTTTTGTCAACCAACCCAGTGGCCCTTCTTGCTGCCATTAAGATATTTTTCACACATTCTCATCCTTGTACTTGGGATCCAAAAAACATCAGTCCCTGTTACTCTTTCCTGTCACTTTATATCACTTGTACCCTTTGCAACACAGTATCAGAGGGCAACATGAAGTAGTGAATACAGCACAGGATTTGGAGTCAGAAAACCTGGTAATCAACCCCATTTAATATCTGTGAGATTTTGGTCAAGCAACTTCTGAACTTTGGCCTCCCTGAATTTATAGATCCTCCACAGTGCAGGCAGAACCCCTCAGTAAGTTAGTCAAATACTGAGTAGCCTTCTCTTTCAGGGTTGAGGATCTCTCTGTCTCTCAAAGAAGAAACACTTAGACATTCTAAAATTCACCCATCCCCAAGCTGACCTGCACGCTTGGTGATTCTTAATTGTGCAGGAAATTTTTTTTCTTTTATTATTTGTATTTATTTATTTATTTCTCTTTTCCAATAATCTGTAAAACATGAACATGTAAGCAGGTTTTGTGATGTCTCCTCAGTGAGAATAGAAATCTGAAGATCTTGTAAATATTCATTTTACAGAAAAACTCTTTAAGAAAAGCAGCCCCAACCATGCCTGTCTTCCTCCTTGTCTCTTTTTTGACATACAAGACAACATGTCACTCACAGAGAATAAGCTCAGAAATTCATTTGATGAATTTTTTAAATAATAACACTAAACTTTATAACTAAATTATATTAAAATAAAAATTATGAATCCATTAGTGTCTTGCAGACAAGACTTTTGCTTCAGGGATGGTGTTGGTGTTGGTGTTGATGTTCGGATAGAAAGAGAAGCAATAGAAAAATTGGCCCTTTTAGAATGGAGGAATAAAACATAACCAGATAAAGTTCAGTTAACAGGGGGTCGGGGGAGGGATCCTATGTGAAGCGTACAACCATCCTTATGGAGAGTGCAGCATGTGTTCACTCCATGAGTACATTATACGTTAAACAGAAGAGGAAGCAAACAAAGCTAAGATATTCTCCATAAATTTAGGGACTCAGAATTTTAAACATTTGGCAAAGTCCTTTTAAGTCTGCTGATCAAAGGGAGTGAGTCGGGAAAGACATTCATCCCACCATCTGTTAGACACACATCCACAATTAATATTCTTTATCAATCATATATCTCAGTTTCATCTTAGTGGTAGATCTAGATTCTGTAACACTTGAAACTTATGAAATTTTAGAGGTCTATTTTATGAAAACAAATGCAAAAATATTACTTTTGCAAATTTAGGAAAACAAACAAACAAACATACAATCAACTGAACATACTACTAGGCCCTCCCAGGGCTTTGGAAGGCACCAGGTAAGTGAGGGCCTTGACAGTGAAGTTTCCTTAGCTGCAGGGTAAATCTGTCTCTACCTCAACTCCACATCAGATTACTTCCCCTCCACCATACCCGCCTAGATTTTCTGGCACCAGAACACGGAGATGGTTTGGTGAGGGCCTTTGACCAAGGAATCATCACTAGAAGACACAAGAGGAATGGCCTCTGGGCTTAATCAACACTGTTTGCATGTAGTTGGTCAGGCTTTTTAAAACATATCATACCAACATATTTTGTTTGTTTTTGAGTTATCAGAGCCATCTTTTAAACATGTTCATACAAAATTAAGATAAGACTAGCCAAACACCTACTGTCCTACTGGGCAACACTGAATGTCCTCCTACCTCTTTGTAGCTGGTTTATGGTAAAATACTGCAAAAAATAATTTAAGTCCAAGTGAACTCTTCCTCTCAGCAATGATTTAGCTGTTGATAAGCTGAGACACGGGATTTCCATTTGCTGTTGAGTGGGTAAGTGCTAACTTTATTCATGCACCTTCAAAAAAGATTAATGGGACTCCCAGTTAAGTCCGCTGTAGCACTTGATGTCAGTTTATAACAGGCTTGGCAATACCTGGAAATTCAGATCTATCATCATAAGATATTATGACATGCATAAAACTCAAGTGTAAACAGAACGTTCTTTAAGGTACAGGGTTCTAACACAAGTTGTTAGGCCTTAGGAAGTAACAGATCTAAGAATGTTCCTATTTTGAAGTATGCGCTAATGGATTTTCCTCAAGGGTAAAAGCACCTGAACTTCCATTTTTTTTTAATAAATAAATATTTCGTTATGAAAATCAATTTTGTTTAAGGAAGTTGTCTGAGGAAGAAGATGTTTTAAGGTATTTTATTAGTACACATTAAAATCATTTCCTATTTAGGTATGCTTTGTCATCTCCACTCAGAGCAAAAAATAGTTATAAAAAATGGTGCCGTAATAAAAACTCCTTTTACTATTAGTTGGGAGAGAAACAAATGGGAATATTACTTTGAAGGTAATTACTTATGTTTCTTATTGCATCATATTTTCTCAAAACCCAAGCAAAGTATATCCCAAATCTTTCTACGGATAAAATATAATTTTCCCTCAGAACATTTTTACTCATCAGGAAAAAAAGGCAAGTTTAATTTTTCTGTCAGTTGAGGCGTCATATGTCAAACACATTTTACATTTCAACAAACCTTACTGTCATATTGATGGAATCCTCAAGGAGACATTAGTTCTTCTTATGCAAGTACTAACTTAGAAAGGCGTAAGCTGAATTACTGTGAGCACACCTCTAAAAATAGACCTCATTATCCCCAGTGACAGTATATATGTATGACTGCCTTGTCGTTTTGACCAAAATTATGGTTTCTGTCAAACAGAGATTGTAGCTTCCTTGAAGGCAGGTGGTGGTAATGTCTTTTCCATCTTTTTAGTCCCAACACTTGGCGTAATCCCTGGCATAGGGAGAACCGTATTATCAAATGAATAAATTCATTAATTTAATACAAATTGCTTCTCATGCACTGTGTGCTTATCTTAGATGTGGAAGCAATGTATTCTGTTATTTCTGATTTTTAAAAATAAAATATTACATGAAGTAGTTCTGGAAGAAAAAATATTTAGAAATGCCTTTGTTAAACTTGTCATTTGCTCACTCGGTCAACAAATATTTACTGAAAACTTACAACATGTTGAGCACCGTGCAGGGTGCTCAGTCTTGAGCAGAGCAAAGTCCTGCCTTCATGACACCTCTAGTCTAAGTACGGAGATAACTCTGTTGCGGATAAAAGAAAAGCTTCCTCTCATTTTCTCTTAAGTACACTCCCTAATCACTTATGTCAGGATGACATTCAAATTTTAAATACTCTGTGGAACCCACAGTAGCCAACTGGTGGCTCACGCATCTGGCCCATAGAATTATTAGTGGACAAGGCAGCACAACTTAATGACTAGAAAGTATGTGTTTCCCTGGCCTTACAGAGATGGCTCTGCCTGTGCCAGAAAAGTCTGCTTTACAAATATGACAGTGCCCTTTAATCAAAATAACTTAAAATGAATTATTGATAATTGTAATATTACTGGTAGTAATCATATTGGTAAGACTAATGATATCCTCCATAATGACTCACATTAACTGAGTGCCTGGCACTTTGCTAAAAGCTTTATGTGGATCATCTCCTGGAATCACCTTCTCAAGTTCAGGCAATAGGTCTTATTATCTCTACTTAACAAAGAAGCTGAAGCTTAAGAGAAATGTGAGCAAAGCCACAGAGCAAATAGTGGAGTTAGGATGTGAACTCAGACATCTGTTGGCAGAACCTGAACTCCTAACCACGCCTTTTTTCACTTCCTACATCAAAGGCAGTAGCATAAATAATGTGGAAGAAGAAAACAAAAAACAAACAAAAATCCTTTTCCATTACCTCTTTAAAGGTTGAAACAATATATGAGATTTTCCCACTTCTTCTAAAATACATAAATAATGATGCTGCATTTTCAAAGACGTTAAAAAAATTAAAGGTTTTTATCTATTCTGTGATCTGGGATAGCCCAGATATAAAAGAACAGAAATCCCATTTTAGGTATGACCTTAGTTTGACCTAGGCGGTCCAAGCAACTGACTATCGGGTCCTAATGTACAAGAATTCTGAAGACTACGGGAACGTGTGTTAACACAACATTAAGCACAAATGTACTAGGGGAAAAAAAGAAGTCAAAATTCTTAGATATTGCATATTAGAGAGCATTGTACCAATAAATGATCTTCAGTTGTTCCAAATAACTTGGTAATGCATGTATATTTTCAGACACTCATATTACCTTATTTACATGTGAAAAGCTGATTTTCAGTCCTTTGGACTAAGCAATGTTTTATAAGGCACAGAAAACTTCTTTTCCAGAATTGTCAATCCTACCCTCTTTCCCATCACCATAGACAGGCACTATTCCAGATGCTGAGGATTCAGCAGTGGACAAGAGGGCCAAACCAAAAAGCTCAGCTTCAGCTTCAAAGGGATAATGGGAGAAGGCAGCAACTTTTATATGTGAGTCACTGTGCCACATCTAAAGATCAGGAGCTTCAAGTTTAGACATAAGTAATGTGTCTAAACCCATATAGGTCAGAAACAGTGGACTACTGATAGGAACCCATGTCTATCTAGCTACAAAGAGCATTCGCTTTCCATTGTGGTTCCCCCTGTTTCACTACCTCTCTTTGTAGCGTTCATTCCATTTGCCTTGATTTTCTGGGTCTCAATCACACTCTCCATCCTACAGTGACTAATGAAATAATGATCACTTTTGTCCATTATATGTAGAGTGAGATTAAGTCCTGCCCAAATGGTCTCAATACACTGTATGTGTTTACATAACCATATCTATATACCCCTCTTTATATGTATACATTCTTTCCACAAATATTTGTTGGGTGCCCAATAAATGCTAGGAACATTTCTAGGCCAGAGAAAAATATAATGGAGCTTATAGGCAAAGGGAGGAGGGAAACATAAAAGTTTCAAGAAATAAAGAATATAATTTCACATATTGCAAAGTGCTACGAAGCCAACAGGTCATACACACACACACCACACTATATACATTGCATGTATAAAACATATATATATACACATACATATATATGCAAATATATTTCCCAAACAGAATTTTTGGTTTAACTATACAAGGTGTAAGTATTGATAAATAACAATCAACTGTACTAAAAGCTATCAAGTTTTTATGAGCTAATACTTTCCCACTATATGTAATTTCTCGCTGTCTGATAAATGATTGATCTGTGGTTACCCATGCAATTAAACAAATACTCAAACAAAAAGTATTAATACAAACTTAGAAGGACAGAAAATATCTGAAAATTATAACAATAATTTGCTAGTCTCACTCATGATACACAGTTTCACTCTTTTAAACAGCTCTTTTGGTGCTATATTCTGAAAAAATGTAGGCTCTCTTCTAGGAAAACCCAAACTGAGATCAAATTTT
This sequence comes from Physeter macrocephalus, assembly GCF_002837175.3. Lineage (NCBI taxonomy): Eukaryota > Metazoa > Chordata > Mammalia > Artiodactyla > Physeteridae > Physeter > Physeter macrocephalus. The sequence continues at coordinate 51,308,824 of NC_041222.1, forward strand.
ATTGCCTGAACACACACATATCATCAGGTATGTGAGAAAAAAAACTGAATAGGGTTACCTTGTGGCCAAAATCTACTCATTAAAAAAAAAATCCACTGTGTGAAAATAATATATGCATATTTAATGCAAGGGTAAAGTTTAAAAATCAAGGGTAAATGTTAAGGATACAAAAAATAAGGGCATGGAAAGTTCTGAAATGTAAATTAAAACACAAGCTCATTTAGAAACATCACAGATTAAGACAGTCTTTAAATTTTCCTGCTATCTTTAATAAAATATATTAAGAATACTAGGATGTATGTCATCATATTTGTGTTTAATGTGGCATTAATTCACAAGTCTTTTTTTTTAATAAGATAAAATAAGTTACTTGCTCTTCTAAGGAGCTATATAACTAGGATTTTCATAATTAAACCCTAGATGAGGCATTTGGTATATCTATGCCCTAAACCCCCCCAAAATTATGCATGTACAACTTTGAAAACTACATCTTAATTAGTAGCTTAAAATAAAACTAATTTTGAAAGCCAGAAAGTTGAATTTTTAAAAATTGTTCGAATTTTATCAATGAAAGTCAACCAAATATCCAGTTTTAAAATATAAACATCAATTGTATATAAAGGACCATGAACTGTTTGATACGTTCCTTTAAGTATTTTAGTAAACCTCTGCAAATTTCAACTCATACAGAGATGGTCGATATTAACTTAGTCACATGATTTCTCACTTGTGTAGTTTAATCTCTTTGGCCAATGAAGTATGTCCCAACCTCATTTTCTTCTACTACTACTACTCTTTTAACTTCTACTCTATTCTGAGCAACTACTGCTTATACCTACCTGTGATGGTTAATTTCATGTTCAACTTGACCGGGCCACAAGGTGCCCAGACATTTGGTCAAACCTTATTTTGGGTGTTACTGTAAGGGTGTTTTGGGATGAGATTAACATTTAAATCAAAAGACCCAGTAAAGCAGATTGTTTTTCCTAATGTGAGGGGGGCCTCATCCAATCAGTTGAAAGCCTGAATAGAACAAAAAGAATGACCCTCTCCCAAATAAAAGAATTCCTCCTGCCTAACTGCCTTCAAACTAAGATACTGGCATATTCCTGCCTTCAGACTCAAACTGAAACATCAGCTCTTCCTGGGTCTCAAGTCTGCCAGCCTTCACACTATACCATCAGCTTTCCTAGGCCTCCAGCTTGTTGACTCACCCTGCAGATCTTGGATGTTGTCTGCCTCCTTAATAGTATAAGCCAATTCCTTATAATAAATCTCTTTACATATTATAAACAAAATAAGTATAAATATGCATATACTTACATTGGTTCCATTTCTCTGGAGAACCCTAATATACCACCCACACCCACCATCAAATATTTAGCAATTTCTTACCTGTGTATGTAATCAGGTTCATGAAACTTTCTCTATCCCTAACAGTCTCTCACACTAGCTCTGCCTGATAAAACCCTACATAGTCTTCAAGCCTCAACACAGAGACCTCTTCCCTCCCATGATGCATCATCATGGTGGAGTTTTTCCACTTTGCACACCCATAGCACGTCAGCACTGTTTTCGGTCACCTCTGCTTGTCTGTGGGTGGTGAGCTGGAAGAACATAGCTCTTCCTGGACAATGTCTTATACATCAAAAGTGAGTATCTGAAGGGCTAGAATACATTGTCACAACATAATACGGCAGGGATTATTTCTGACTGGGTAAAACCCAAAGGAAATCTTAGCTGTATGACCAAGAAAAAAATCATTTCAAACTCTCTGGACCTTGGTTTCTTCCATCAAATGTAAGAGATTTGGCTCCGTACACCAAATTCCCTCCCAGCTCGAGATTTCTACGGCTCCATTAACAAATCAATCAACAGTAAACACTCACATGACTCAATATTCATTTTAAAATTATCTTCAATAATATAATATGAAGCCTAAAGTAGAAAACTGTTCTCACTTAAATGCAGTAATTCACAAGTGCACTCATTCTCTCTGAGCCCTTTTAAGACATAACCCCAGCATGGAAAAACAAGTGCTAATGATTAAAAGAAAGCAACATGCATCACCAACAGGAAGGTCCTTATAAGACTGATCACAAGGAAACACTCAGAGCCTCAGCTCACACAAGCACATTCTCCGAAATATAATGTTTTAATGTTTCTCTGCACTAGGGTCTCCATGGAACTGTTCACATGGGCTCCTGCCTTTGTCAACACTGATACGTAAAGAGTAGTTATTTGTAAGTACTACTGAAAGTCAGAAGTTTCTGTTTACTTATATGGCTCTGCCCACCACCACCTCTTTTCAGCATGGAAATGCAGTACTCAGAAAGGCTTTATCATGTTGGTATCAATTTATTCCAAGTACTCAACTATTTTATAAGCCTTTTCAAATAATCTTCACTCAGTACCATAATTGTCAGCAAGTTTGTTCTGTGTTGGCCATCCTTCCTTTTGTTTCAGTCTTTCATAAAAATCCTTCTGTGTGACAGTCAAGCAGCTGTGCTTTGTTCTTTAATGTTCCTAGCTTGGATCCCCAGCCGAGACCACTTTATAACATAAACGGCAAAGTACCATTTTCACAGCAGGGACAACTGTGTTCATCTTCAAAAAGAGGCATTAATAAAATGAGACTGTAATGAACATGCTAATTCTGATCACAGGGTAGTGCACAATGGCAGAGAGAGTCGACTGCCTTCTCCCTGAAAGATGGTAAAAGTTGTTTTTGTTTTTGTTTTAAACAACTGCTGTAATGGCTTACATTTTTTTTTGAAACAGACATATTATGCAAACATTTCTCTCCATTTCCCAGTGAAATGCCTTTTCTGTCTCATCCAACTGCTCACTGTGTTTTACTATATCAGTAACAGTCACCTTCAGGGAGCATCTTTTTTCCATCTTGCAAGAACTGACTTGTTGAAATAGGCAGGTCACCAAATCACAGAAAGCTAGAAAGCAGGGATCTGAGTGATCACCGATTCAGTGCCTTCCCTGTGCACATGGCGCCAAGATAAATAAAGAAGTAAAAGAACAGGGAAGTTAATAGATTTGCTCAAGATGTCACAGCTATTTTGGGACAGAGCCAGAGTTGGAACTCAAATTACTGGAGACCTGGACTTGAGGACTTTGTATATTATGTCTTGATGGTGATTATTCATAAACTATGATGCACGTATGTGGAGTAGATCCTCAAATATAAGTGCTATTTCATAAGGTACACCTGTAAAACTAAGCAACTCAATTGTCTCATGTTCGGTCAGCCGTCTTTTTTTTTTTTTGGCCCAGCCGCTCCGCGGCATGTGGGATCTTCCCGGACCGGGGCACGAACCCGTGTCCCCTGCATTGGCAGGCAGACTCTCAACCACTGCTCCACCAGGGAAGCCCTGGTCAGCTATCTTTCGTTGACAACACTTTTACTTTGTGTGTGCTCTAGGAACAAGCTAGAAGATAATAACAGCAACAATGGTATATATCATACCCTGTTTTGTTGTGGTAGTGCTTGTGCTGGTTTGGGGATCAGTGTTATTTCAGAATGGGCAAGTCTCAGAAGATAATCCACTAAACTTAGAAAAATGACATAGTACATGCTGTTTTGGATGACAACAAAATGTGTATTTTCTGATTACTACCTTAAAAAAAAGCCTAAATTCAAGAAACATGACATTTAGACATCTCAGACTATCAGAGACAAAGTTGACTAAATTTTTCTAGAACTTTCTCTTAGAGAGGGGGAGTCATGTGAGCAAAAAGAAGGGATTCTTCTTTTTTTTTTATTGGCCATGCAGCACAGCATACGCATACGGAATCTTAGTTCCCCAACCAGGGATCGAACCTGTGCCCCCAGCAGTGGAAGCACAGAGACTGCCAGGGAAGTCCCAAGAAAAAGGGATTCTTGATGTCTTTCTACTTGTCTAAAACAGGCAGATGCTCCTGGACTCATATAGGAAAGAAAAGTCTATGGAAGGCGATATCTCAATTTCCCTGTCCAGTGGTGGACAAGATATATCTGAGAGAACATTTTCATCCCCAGTTATCATTATACAGATTTACTTTACAAGTAATATAATACCTTTGGACAGGAGGAAATTGTGGCCAGTGAACCAAAGATTCAGAAAGAACCAATTCCATCTGGATGATAATCGCTCTTCTTAAAACACCCTCTCTGGTCCTATACTTTGTTCTTCACTGAAAGCTTAATATCAAATCCAAAGTCCTTAGCAGAATCCCACAATTAGGCAAGACTCAACCCTTAATAACCACTCAGTGAGATGTGAGGCCTTCACTTAAAGTTCTGCGTAGAAGGGAAATGTGTAGGACAACTATGCTCAGCCCCTTAAAGTGCTATAGAACTATGGACATGGTATGTTCTTGTGTTTCCACAGGCAGGGCAACCAAAACAAGTTTTAAATGACCTGGAGGCCATAAGTACCACATTCAACCCCCCTTCTCCCACTACCTCTTCTATGAACTGCAGTCTACAGCGTATAAATGGTAATTGCCCAAATATCTCATTCCAGGGTATGTTCAGCCTGAGCTTGTAGTTATCTTTCCTTATGAAAACAGTTTTTCAGAGTGAGGGTAATTTGAAACGAGCTACAGAGGGAAAGTTTTCCCTGAAGTACTCCCTTCAATGCACATGGGTGGTCAGAGTATTATTTCAATGTCTTCCGCATTAGCTGTACAGGTCAGATGATTAAATCTCCAATTAATTAGGTCCTCTAGCAGCCTGTGTGAAATAAATTAGTGATCTCTATCCAGTCCACTTAGACAAAACCCATCATGACAGCTGGCACATTTTTGGCATTGTCAGCAGAGTGGGTAAAAAGTAAATGACCCATGTGGACAAAATGGGCATCTAACGATGGGTAGTGGATGAAAAGTGCAAAGTATTTTCCATCCACTGCAGAGCAGAGAGCTTGAGTATCTGCCAATGTGATTTGCAAGAAAAAGTGAATTTAAAATGAGCACAAAGCCCATCAACTATGGAATGAAACTCTTCACATTCATCTAGTTAACTGTTCACACTGTTCATAATCTAGAAAAGTCAGTTTACCACTGGAATATTTGTGAAGACTATTACTAATAGGATTACTGTTATTTAGAAATTTTAAACAAAGAGGTAACTCTAGGAAACAAAATAATTCCCAACCCCACTTATTTCATCCTATAAGGACATATAAAAATATTCTATTTTAAGGTTATGTTTAGACTACTTTTTCATTATCCAAAATACCTTTGAGTTTTTCTCATGAAACATTTCCAAAATTGCTAAACATAGTCTTAAAAAAATAAGGTTTAAGTACTTTACTAGAATCATAAATTTTCATACAAATGTACTTATATATGACAGATATTCACATAGAAAGTCAAGATTACATTAAAAATTTCAAATGTATTTGTTTTATGTGGGAGCTAGTTGGATAAAAGCAGATGAGATGGGAGGACCCCAGTCAGCTGGAAGGCAGGAAAATAAAAATCCATATGAATGTCTATGTAAAGTGATATTTTCCTCCAACTTCTTGTTAATTCCTTCATCAACTGCATAAAGATTAAGTCAAGCCAAATGATTGCCACTGTTTCCTTTTAAGGGGTTTGTTCAAGGAACTCAGAAGGCGAAAACACCTAAAAACTTTATAATAACTTTTACTTGATTGCATCTTTGTAATACGTTTTCTACATAATAGCATTAGTTATAAACTACATGAATAAGCAAAGATTAAAATTTTAAAAGAAGAGCAGAGAATCTGATTTAGCTTCCTATATGAATGGCCCCCAAAATTACTCAACAATCTTCAGACCTTTTATCTAAGTTTATGTGAACATACACGTGTATATCCACATATGTACATAATTCTAGTACATATTACAGTATGTATAGTCTCCAAGGTCCCTTTCAGCTCCAAAATCTGACTTCTAACTCCTAACTGCTCTTTTTTTTTTCCTAAAGTCTTATTCTTACCTAACAGATTTTACTCCTCTCTTTACCTTTACAAATATTTAGAATTCATTTCTTTTAAAGCCCATTCATACAGTTCAATTATCTATAGTTCACAGACTGTGAATTTCTACTCTCACTGATTGGGCTTCCTGTCCCTCATGAGTTGGAACTGGCTTTCATGCTTTAGAATTGGTGCCTATGAGCCCATCTGGGAATAAATGACTTTATCTGGGGTTGTATGGCCTGAACTGTGGTGGTGTCTCTGTGGGGTGAGTCCTTACATGGCTGTCGGTTCCACACTCCATGGGATTCACCGTTTCTGACCAGCTTTTATGTTAGCTTCTGGGTTCTAAGTATTGCACTGCAGAAATAGTGCTAGAATTCTTCCCTTGTTCAGAAAGCTGATCGAGCTCCTCTTATTTTATATAGGTCTGTGTCCTGCTGGAGAGTTAAAACTTCAGACCTAAATCATACAGTCCATTTGGTTATTATCTTGGTTTATAAGATTACAAATTGTCTCTTATCCGAGGCGCTCTCTCTGTTTTGAGCACCTGGAAATTTCTTTCATGTTTGTAAACCTAACCACACATTTAATTTTATTTTCAAATATTTTATCAACATGCCTATATGTTTACAGGGAGATGGAGAATTTCCTATACGAACACAGCGTGTCAAAATGGCCAGAAATGTAGCTCAAATTTGACTTGTTTGTTTTTAAGCAGCATTCTGTTACATGCAATTAAAAGATCTATATCCAGTTGGTCAATATTTCCCCTAAGACTTAGTAAGATTTTATAGTACTTAAAGCACATTGTCGGATGTATATGTAAATATTCTTTTCTAGACTTCTCAGACTGACTGATTAATTTTGGTACTAAATAGATCTAAAAGAAAATATTTTTGATTGTATAAAACATACAAAGAAAAATACATGCCTCAAAGCAGGGGTGGGGGGGATGGAATGGAGGAGAAATGTTCTCACTCTATATATGTTCCTCTAAGATTATTCAATTATGATCTCTTCTTTCTAATTCCCTTCATCTGAAGAAAGGCTATTTTACTAAGATGTGGAATCAAGCAAAGTGAAGTTCAAAGCAATACAAAACAAACAGACAAATGCAAGTGTGTATGAGAAAAAAACAAAGACACAGAGGGTTAGTCTGGAAATGTCAACTATGACGCAAGCCAAATTAGGCAATATTCTTATCTCTATACAAAAGATTGAATTATATATATAATACAACAGAGCATTATTAATCACTAGCCATTATGCTCTAGCACTGTCATTCTAAAGGAAGTCTTGGAAGTAGACACACCGTACTACAGATTTAGCAAGTCATCCCATGCTTTGGGCACATTGCATAAGCCACAGAGCTGGAAACACAGAAGGGGACACACTGTTTCCAATCACTTTGCATCAACAGATGTTAGTTCAAGAAATATAAAAGACTGAAACAAAACACTTTTTTTTGGACATAAAGAAGAAAGGTGCCTTTCTTGTTCTTGATTCCTCTGCTTAATAAGAACTCATCTTTAGGTAGCAGATATTCCTTTAATTTTGCAAACACCAATGTCAGCTTTGGTAATTTCCAAAAAGTAGTTGCTGACCTAGATATGAAAAATCCACGCACAAGTGAAGCTAACATGCAAAACAGTAGCATACCCTGCTTCCTATCAAGGTTCTTTACCAAAAATCAAAATGGTATCTGGCATTTGAAATCAGCACTTCTTTGGGATTTTCTTTCCTCTCCCTGACTAGCATTTTTTAAGTCCCAGGAGAGAAGGCACACTCTGTCTATGTAAATAAAGTTTGACCCTAATCAGTATTTTACTTCAATTCATTTCCCCTTTAACTGTCATGACAACTGTAGTCTTTTCAATGGTTCTACAAAAGAACACCTGGGATACAGAATTTCAACGACACAAACAGCAGCCTTGCACTTGAGTACTTACCACGTAAAACTGTGAGTCTGGTGGATACACTTATTTCTCCCACGTTATTCGAGGCCACACATTCATAAATTGCCTCATCTCGCGGAGTCCGTAAGGGTTGTATTCTGAGAACTGATCCAGATCCATCGTCAAACTCTATTACCTATTAGAGGAAACAATAGCTGTCACAGGTGTTGTTACTATCATCTGCCTCTCAGCTAAATCTCTTAATGCAGTGGTGAACCAGCCATTAGGCTCAGAATAAACTTGGAAGCATTTTGAGACTGAATTTTGATACAGTGATGAAACAGAATAATTGCTCTAATGTACTGAATCCTATACTGCAGAATGGAAAGACATGAAACTACATATGCAAAAATGTAGATTTCTTGTCTCTACAGAAAACCATCCAGGGTTTAATCATGAAAATATTCTAGTATATGTATCTAGGGCAATGTGACCTTTTTATTAATTTTGCAAGAGACTTGCTGCTATGATGGATACACTTCTTAAATTATTCTGTCTCTGACAGCACATATGCACATGTGGATCCATTCAGTAATTGGACGATAAGGTGAAGAAATAATGTATGCCACCACTGATAGCTCTTCTGGTTTAAAATGTCTCATCCTGAACAGTATAGATGAGCAAACCTTGAAGAGAAACTGCATAAATCTAGTACTTAGGCAGCCAATGAGATGGCTTTCATAGCCCCAGAGACTGACGGCATGCATTAATTTTGCCATAAATCATTCCAGTATTTGTTCTAGCTTAGCATTTTCTGCATTTTTAGGGCATTCTTGCTGTAAAATGGAGGCTTGCTTCACCAGGCAGAAAATTAATGTCCTAAACAGTAAGCCTGAATTCACTATCATTATGGACTCTACTCTGAAACAGTTAAGCAATCCTGGGTATTTGTCACCTAATCAAGTAGTACTTTTAAAAAATGATGTTGATAATATTGATAAATATGCATACAAAACCGTAGAGTCCTCTACCTGTCTTTTGCTGTGTTTTTTCAGCTGTTCACTGAAATGGTGGGGTTTTTTTTTTTTTGCATTTTCCTATGAATAATATATCCATGTGCTTAAATTGTGAATAAATTAAGAATGCTTTATAAATATATTTACAAGATGATCAATCCCAGATTTTGCGTATAAGTGTCAACATACGGAAAAAAGAGATTGAATGTTTTTAAGATATGGCCACTTCAAGTCCTTTCCGCATCCCATTTACATTCTAAATTCACAGAGATAGACAAAACATCCCATTTCTCAATGCACCACAATTTATTTTCAACTCTATTTAAAACATCACACACTTTAGAATGAATCTACTATGCATCTTGGGAGAATAAAGTTTCATAGTTACTGGAATCTTTGTCAAATATGCTATAATTAAAATACATATATACATATATATATATTTGAGCATCCTATAGCTTAATGTAGAGAAAGGTTTAAACATCTTTAATACTAATTTAAATTTGGGGTTTTTTTCAGTTTTATTGAGAAATAATTGACATACATCACTATATAAAGTTTAAGGTGTACAGCACAATGGTCTGATTTACATATATTGTGAAATGATGACCAAAGTAGGTTTAGCTAACATCCATCATCTCATATAGATACAATAAAAGAAGAAATGTTTTTCTACTTATGATGAGAACTCTTAGGATCTATTCTCTTAACTTTTGATTAATTGTTACATGTCATTGCATGCTTACATTTCTGAACTATTTCCTAGGTTTCGACCTATTTTCTTCAACAAACAATATACACATTAGATGCTAATACTGTAATCTCCAATTTGCAAACCCTATTTAACACCCAGTATTAATTATGTACCTACTCTAGGCCAGATGCTATATTTGCCATTGGAGATACAACAAAATCAGCCTCACTCATATTCTCATGGGCTTTAGAAATTAGTGAAACCAAAAAATACAATATACTGTTACAGATATGAAGGATTCACAGCCCAAGACTCAGTACTATTTGATGTAGCCGCTTTGTGTTAAAATAATTTTTTCTGGATGTTTATATGACACTCATTAGGAATTATGTACTGAGCAGACCTCATGCTTTGAAATGTTTACTGTTATAATTTAAACTTTGTTACAAGAGTTTGTCAAGAAGCCATCATCACTAGCAAGCACGATGTCAAACTTCTCTTCGATAAAAAAGTCAATTTCATTTAAACTAAAAAGTATATGTGCACCAAAAGTCACACACACATAATTTCTTATGACAATGTAGGAAATATTTCTCAAAGATTAACATATTCTTTTTGTTTATGTTTAAATCACTGTAGGTTCTGATCTTCAAACAAACAGAATTTTAAGCTTACCATTTGTAAACCACAGGCCAGATTTCAATTTTCACCAGTGTAATTATGCTCTTTATGCATTTGATCCATTTACTGCTCTTTGAGAACTGGTGAAAAATGAATAAACTCACAATGCTCTGAATTTTGTCGTTGCTATGTTTCATTTAACTGGGAATTGTTTTAATTTGCCAAACTGTGAATTAGGCTATAAAGTAGTCAGAAACTCAGGTAAGAGGAGGTGAGTTTTACATTTTGGGTCAGTTTGGAGGTCTAAGTACTCTCTAAAAATCAATCTATCCTCTTCATATCTTAAATTACAGGCATGATATTGTGTGCTTCTTCCAATTTTTCTCTATATAGCTTATCACCTATTTTTCTCCTCCAGAATGAGCAATTTTATAAACCATAGGCTCCTTAAAAACACCCAAAATAATATCTGAAATATGTATCATCATCTTCAATGCACTAAGCTTTCTCGAATAAACAAAATCGACTTCATCAGTAGGTTTATCAACTATCAACCTGGTTGGGTATGTTTCTTTCGGAGCAGTTCTTCACACTAACAAACTGGAGCTAAGTTCTCTTTCTACTCCATGCTACCTGTAAAACACAGGTGTAAAGTATAGTGGACAACTAAATTTGCTGTCCAGTATCCGTTCCCCTTCTTCCGGATAATAGGAACTTGAATACCATTTGGGAAAACACTACTCCCTCATTCCAAGCCATGGGGTTGGATGGAACTGATCTCATTCCCAGTAACTGAGGTAGATTCTGATTAACATAAATGAGTTAGTCTGTACCATCCAGCTGTCCAGACAGACTGGTTCAGTGATGAACACGTAACTCAATAAGAGCCAATAGCACAGAAAGCTCTCACTCATCCCCTAGTCTTGGATGTGGGAGGATGTGAGACTGCATCTTGCCATCTTACGGGGAAGCAGTCTGAGGATGAGGTTACCAATGGATGCTAAGAACACTATTTGAGCCCTGGTACAAGTATGACAAAAGTCAGTCATCTGAACCCTCAAATTCCCTTTCTAAAAAAGCCGAAGCCATCTAGAGTGAAGTTTTCCATCACATACAACATAAGGAATGGCATATCTCAGTGATTACAACACCTTGTATCAGAGAAAAACAAGCAAGTAACATACAAACCAAAAATTCAGCAGTTACATTCTTCCCCCAGAGAAACAGAACAATGGACCTAATACCTCAAATCTCTGATTGCTGACTTTCTTTCCTTTTTTGTTCCAGACAATTTTAGGTCTTGGGTCTCCTGTCGCTTGGCAGATGAAAGAGGCAACTCCACCAGAGACCCCTGTCTGGTCAACGGGAGTTCGTGTAAACCTTGGAGGTGCTGAAATAAAAAGAAATAAACATCACAATTAGATGGAAAGTGGAAACACAGACCATTACCCCACTGCCATTACTCTCTCCAGAGCCCTCAACCCTATTTCAGTCAATACATACATACATACATACACAGATAAATATACAAGGATTATAAAATTAGGAAAGCACCTTTTACATTTGAGGGTAGTTAAAAGGGGAGGGAGGTAACTTTCTGGTGAAGTTATCTGCTACTGCTTTTATTGCTGAAATCTGTATTAAGGCAGAGATGCAAGAACATTTGAAAAGCAACATCACACATTAATTTTTACTACCAGTATTAAAAAAAAAGCCAATTTGTCCTCTGTAACAAAATGAGCTCATCAATCAAAGAGAGTAAAATTTTAGCTCTTTCCTTTGATGCCGCTATCAGGACATTGCCAGAAAGCAGCAGTGCCACTATTCAAATTAGTGACATTTAAGAGAAATTCTAGGAAATTTTAAAGAGACAAGAAATACAGCCCTGAGTTAGACGGTTTGGAAAGAAATAGAAATAGGATAATATGGTAAAGTGACTCTAACCCAGATATTGTGTGCTGCCTTACTTTCAACTTAACTCCACAATTTGCATAAAAAGATGAGTCAAGAAGCCTCCAAAGTCATAGCAAAAAAAGAATTTCTGTAAAGAAAGATGTAGACTTCAAGATTCCTAAGGACGAAAGGCTAATAACACTTGGAGGTTTTTGAAATGTCCTCTGTCTCCTTTAAATGTTCCTAACATACACTTTCCCTCTTAAAAGCCTGCTTGTTATCCACCTGGTATTTCTGGATCTAGAAATCTATTATATGAAAATTATATAAAATGGAGACAAATATTTATGGACAAAGATATTAACCATATATTTTATTTACAAAGATTATAAGTACTCAAAACATCAATTATTATAGGAATTGATGGTGAGATAAACTGGCAAAATGATGGAACATCATACAAATAGTAAATGTTGTAATCATAAAGTTTTTATTATATGCCACGAGAAATACTTATGACTCAATGGTAAGCCACAAAAGCATCACACAAAATTACAGATGAGAGATATCAGGTAAAGAAAAATGCACCCCAAAAAAGATAGGACAAAATATGCTAAAACATTAACGATGGTGGTTTGGGAGAAGGTATTTTAATTATTTTTCCTAATCTTCACATTTTTTTTGCTTCTTTGAGTTTTGACAATTATGTTATAGTTGGACATTTTTTAAACTCAAAAACATTTTACTTTCCCATTTTATTTTCTATTTTCTTACCCCTATTACAAATTTTATCTTCCCTCCAGCCGTTTTTCAGTGATACGTCACTGAAAAGGTTTTAAGTAACCATAGCTAAAGTTTATTTTGAAAACTATCCTTAGATTCTAAGTAAGAAGAAAATAGCAAAGATCATCATTGTTTGCTCATCACCAGTATCTTCTCCGCCTTGTTTTCCTGTTTCCCATGTGATGCTCCTGCTGGCCTGATGGTGTGTATCCTGACCCTCATCTTGATTTTCCTGGAGTCAGGGAAGCCAGATTTCCTTCTCAGCTCCACCATTTTGTATGTGTAACATCTTGAGGGGGTGCCTAACTTTCCTGTCTCTTAACTGTAAAAATATGAAATGTGAAATAAATTATTTTGTAGAGATCCCTTCCAGTTTTAAGGTATTAACTTCCACGATGAGGGAAAGAAGGGAGAAGAGAGGTGAGTGGTATCTTTGTAATGCTGATGCTGGGAAATGAGTCTCCACTTCATCAGGAAATTCAACTTGGTGACAGTAGAACTGGTGAAAGCCCAGGCACCTGTTTGTTCAGAAACCCTAGGAATGAAAGTGGGCTCTAAAAACGCTGCTAGATATCACATCCAACAGCATCTCAGGGTAGCAATACAAACCGGATGATTACCAGAACAGTGAGCAATGTTGAAAATGATTTGAAATTGATTAACAGTGAGAGGAATAAAATACGCAGTACAGTGATGTCACTTTTCTGTCACAAACAAACAAAAATATATTAAAAGTTTTTATGTGTTTCATTCTGCTGTTGCAAACAATGCAAATTGATAATAACCACTCACTTGTCAGCATCTAAATGGAAATTATAATTATGAAATTAAAATTCCTAGGGAGTTTCCCTGGAAAAACAAAATGTATTGCATTGCTATTTTAAGTGGTACAACACTGTCATTTTTAGGTACTTTCCTTTTTAAAGTCCATAGCTTAAAAATTGTCAACCCTAAAGGAAAATGCATTTTAACAACCCAGTTTCCCATTTAAGTTCTATTTTGAAATTTCTCACAAGAATGTATGGACTGTGCTTCCCTGGTGGCGCAGTGGTTGAGAGTCTGCCTACCGATGCAGGGGACGCGGGTTCGTGCCCCGGTCCGGGAAGATCCCACATGCCGCGGAGCAGCTGGGCCCGTGAGCCCTGGCCGCTGGGCCTGCGCGTCCGGAGCCTGTGCTCGGCAGCGGGAGAGACCACAACAGTGAGAGAGGCCCGCGTACCGCAAAAAACAAAACAAAACAAAAAAAAGGTCCTTTCCTCCATAAAAGCAATGTGAACATTTGAAACTTTTTCAGAATAAAATATTAAAAAAAAAAAAAAGAATGTATGGACTGGGTGGAGGGCTGTTGCATAAAATGACTATGTACTAATCAGAAATTAAACAAAGAAGGTAGGATGCCATTTTTGATGCACTGGGGTTTTTTCTAAGGGAAAGCATCCTATTTCTCATCCTAAAGAATGAAGGAAATTTGGAGATTCTGACAATCTGCAGATAGGCAACAGTTACTCGGGAAAGTACTTCCTAAATACTGAGTGGGGACAGTAAGAAGTCGAATTAATATAAAACCTACAAGTCTTATTTCTAAGTGGAAAGCATAGGAGGAAAGTTCCCATGTTCTCAAAAAGGGATGCAACTATCATTCCAATGTTCAGATGTGTTTTTCTTTTATCTTCATTTGCTGGTCATACCTTACAGTTCTCATGCAAACATTGACAAGTTTAAAGATATGACCACTGGATGCTACTGCAAGGATTTTTTCTTTTTTTTTAAACATAATTGATAATTTTACTTTTTAAAAATTTTTATAGGAGTATAGTTGATTTGCAATGTTGTGTTAGTTTCAGGTGTACAGCAAAGTGAATCAGTTATACATATATGTATATCCACTCTTCTTCCATTCTTTTCCCATACAGGTCATTACGGAGTACTGAGTAGAGTCCTGTAAGGATTTTATTTCTGAAGATGAAGTCAAGTAATAGAATTAACCTAATGAACTGTGGAAAATTTATTGAAATAACCAGTTAGGATCTGTTTCAGATCTGGGACTGTTTTTCTAAATCCCACTACACCCCACTGTAGTGACTCAGTATCCTTCAAAAAAGCAGCCCGAAAAGGGTCCTTAAATTTATTCTTTAAAAACAAACACACAGGGCTTCCCTGGTGGCGCAATGGTTGGGAGTCCGCCTGCCGATGCGGGGGACGCGGGTTCGTGCCCCGGTGCGGGAAGATCCCACATGCCGCGGAGCGGCTGGGCCCGTGAGCCATGGCCGCTGGGCCTGCGCGT
>NC_041222.1:51324037-51372624 GCF_002837175.3 Physeter macrocephalus
AAAAAAAAAAAAAAAAAAAAAAAAAACACAAAAATGAAATTGATCACATTATATTTTTTAAAGGCATATCAATTATTTGTACACAGTTTTTTTTTTAATTTTTTAATTTTTTTCTAAATATATGTTAAAAAAAAATAGGCTTCACAGACAAGAAAATCATGACTTTCCTATGGGATCTGATGTCAATTTTTCTACATTTGCCAACCAAGTCCAAACCATGGAAAGGATAATTGCCATTATTCTACGATACAAGGTTAACACTCTAGATAATATAGTAAAATCCTTTCAGTAAGCATGTTTGTTGCATAAACAATCATCTTGGCTGGTCAGACGCTAACAGTGATGCTGTCAATGCTAGGCAGATGGCCAAAGGAAACAGATGAGAAAGAAAGAAGACTAAACATAACTCCAACAAATGCTAGAAGCAAGTAAAAATCTTCATTCCCAGAGGGGTCTAACAACACATAGCACCCACTCCCCCTTGTCTGTAGCTCAGTTTAATAGAAGAAACTAAATGAGTCTTCTGCCTTCTTTTGTCATGGGTAAGTCCAAATTTAAGTCATGCGCTGAAGATGGGAAGAAAGAGAACAGAACCCATGTAAAAGAATAAAACAAAGACTTCCACTACACAGTCACACAATAGGACAGCCTCAGGTCTTAATAATGAAAGTCCCCATGATTATCCCAGGAGATACAACCATAAATATTACGCTTGGTTTGAGAAAATAAAGAACTATCGGGAATGCAGAGACAGAAAGACATTAAAATTTATAGTCACCAATATTCAGATAAGTACCCTTCCATTATTGTAGCTAACTGCCATTGCTATCCACCTAGAGCTGCCAACATTGTGCTCTGCAAAATGCATTTCTGCTCAAGCTGGTTTTGACAAGTAAGGAGTATGACCTTTTGTTAAACTAATACCAGGCAGAGGTCAGATTACTGTCAGACCCAGAAAGTCTATTTTCTAAATGGAAAATAGAGAAGCTAAACATGCATATGAGTCAGAACCGAGGCATGCTGGATATTCTAGAACGTGTCTGCCATGCTCACGTGCTGTTCAAAGACTGCATTCTCGGGATGCATTCACAGAGCAGACAGGAGCTCCAGAAGTCAAGTAGATTATTATTTCCTATACAGCTTGAGAGGAGCCACAGGCTGCTGATTGATTTTTCCTTCTAAGAGGTTAGATTGCTTCTTACAAGTATAAGCAATGCACAGTAACTTTAATGCAATGACTGTAATATTTTGATGCCATATCAGGTCTCAAGTTGCTAGGCTTTCTGAAGACAAGATGATAAGCCCAAAGAGCACATAAGGTGCTTAAATTCAGGGGACAGAACGTACCAAGACCAGCAAATTGCCTTTGACCATCCTTAAC
The DNA here is from genome assembly GCF_002837175.3 of Physeter macrocephalus. Lineage (NCBI taxonomy): Eukaryota > Metazoa > Chordata > Mammalia > Artiodactyla > Physeteridae > Physeter > Physeter macrocephalus. The sequence goes on from NC_041222.1 coordinate 51,325,419, forward strand.
AAACTGCTCTATCAAGGACAAAACCCTCCTTTAGTACACTACATTAAGTAGAACTAGACATTAAGTGAGGAGAACCACTGAAGTCCACTAGTAGCATCCATGGAGGAAAGGGATTTATGAGAAATTCTTGAACTTGACTGGCCAACTGAGAATCACTTAAAACAGGTCCCTGGAAAGGACCACATGCTACAAAAGTGAAGAGATGAAATGATGGTGAAGTTTTTCTAATTTAATTCTAATGAATAAGCCACTTCTGCAGACATCAAGGAAATATGTTGCACGGGGAACAAAACTAACAGCATATAAATAATGGGCTTTGTTTCTTTCAGCTGATTAACATTTCCTTAAACAGACAGTTTTGATTTTAAAGGGATATTTGTCATAATAATGTACTTAAAATCTTGAAAGGGGCAGGTTAATAATGTTATTAAACGATACTGAGGGAGAGGATGAGGAAATGTTCAGTAAAAATATATAGGTAGTCCTGTCTGTAGGAATCTGCTTCCTCTCTAAAAGGTATCTGTAGAATTTATGAGACTGTCAGGTGACCGCATCTCTGTTCTTTCTTTTTCTGCAAGAATCAGGGTGAGGGCTCTGAAGGGAAGCTCAGGAACAGGGATCTGGAGGTCGGTGAGAAATGCAAAGCATAGGAGGTGAATCCGGGGTGATGCTAAGGGCCATGGCCAGGTCTGAAGGTTTAGGGGGACAAGAGCCATTGTCACAGGGTTTACATTCCCGTCCAGTCACAACACACTCTACTGCCACTGCCCCAAACATAGAAAATGGCCAAAGTTTGTGTAGATGATGGATTTTCTGTTATGATTCATTGGGGTAGGTAGGAAAGTGTGCCCAAGATAGCAGTACAACTGTATAGGCTCATGACAAGGGAAGAGGGGGGAGGTCCCAGAGTTGATGTTTAACTGTACGGAGGACCAGTATCCTGGCACAAGACACCAGGCTGGACTGGTTTCCATGGCAGATGTTCTACATAAACCGGGGCCTGTGGGGACATCTATCCTATCACATGGAATCTGAACAGGGTCACCTCTGACATCCATGGCCAGGATGGACCTTCAAACTCAGACTATTTTTGAGCCATCTATGATATTTTCTTTTTAATACAACTCCACAATCTTTTAACCTTAACATTTGATTTAAGGAGCATTATACTTCAAAATGGGATAAAGAAATAACTACTCTTCAGTGAATTCCATGCACTGGACTAAATGTTTTATATATCTTACATGCAGTGTTTTCCATAGTCCTGTAAGAGTATACAATTACTCCTATTTTATAGAATTTTAGAAAGCTTTATAGTACTACATAAATTTAGAAGGAAAGAAAGAGTCAGGGAGAAAACGGGAAAAAGAAAGGAAGGAAGGCTCACTGAGGTTTAGAGTGAAACATGGACTTCTGATCTAATTGTGAAGTCCTGATATTTTTACTGTGCCACATTAGAAGATGGAAAGTTACAAAGATGCTGCACAGACAATATGGTATAACTCAATTTATAGTATATTTTTAAATCAAATCTGTTTTAGTTAACCATAAAAAGTATACTGACTGTTTTCTCAAGGGTTTGGTAAATACTTTGTGCTGTATTACAGCAATTATTTTTCACTAGGTAAGTGAGAAAGTTCACCCAGAATGCGTATGGAAGTTATTTTCCTAACTTCCAGGAGCCGATTGAAATCAAGGATACATAAAGTATGATGCCTGGGCAAGAGACAAAAATCAAAGGCACAAAATTCATAAATAAATCGCATAAGTTCCAAGTGTAGTATGGTAGAATACTTTTGTATTTTTCTACATATACGTTCAATTTGTTCGTGATGGCAAAAGACAAGAAAGTTCTTGGCATCAATTTCTTCTCTTCCTTTTCAAGGCATCTTGACAACATACTCTATGCATGTCTAGACCATTAATTTTTTTTAACATCTTTATTGGAGTATAATTACTTTACAATGGTGTGTTAGTTTCTGCTGTATAACAAAGTGAATCAACTATATGTATACATATATCCCCATATCTCCTCCCTCTTGCGTCTCCCTCCCACCCTCCCTATCCCACCCCTCTAGCTGGTCACAAAGTACCGAGCTGATCTCCCTGTGCTATGCAGCTGCTTCCCACTAGCTATCTATTTTACATTCGGTAGTGTATATATGTCCATGCCACTCTCTCACTTCGTCCCAGCTTACCCTTCCCCCTCCCCGTGTCCTCAAGTCCATTCTCTATGTCTGTGTCTTTATTCCTGTCCTGCCCCTAGGTTCTTCAGAAGCTTTTTTTTTTTTAGATTCCATATATATGTGTTAGCATACAGTATTTGTTTTTCTCTTTCTGACTTAGTTCACTCTGTATGACAGAAACGAAATTGAGTTATTTGCAGATCATTAATTTTATTAAGGCTTCAACTCCCAATCCTCGACTGCTAAAATGATTACTAAAGCATTCTCCCATTGGATAAATAGATGTCTATGCCTCTGTATAACGATCAATATTTAAGGTGACTAACGATTGATATGTATATTAACAGAAAGGAAAGGGAGAAGGAGAAAGGAAAGGAAGAAGAGGACAGGAAGAGATTTGACTTAATGAAAAGGTATCTCCCACTTGAATTTCTCCTCAATGCCAGGTCCTTATTTCTAATGTTTCAAAGATTACCTAGTAACATCTCAAAGTCATTATGCTGAAAACACACCATGCCATCTACCTTCCCAATCCTACTTCTCTTCCTAAGTTTCCACGTTTGTTTGTGGCACTCCCATTCTCCCTGACACTCAGCCCTGCTGCTTCAGCCTCTTCTTTGTCTTCTTGTCCTTTGCCTCACTATCATTCAATTATTAAGTCTTATAGATTCTGCTTCTAATATGTCCCACTCCTCTTTGTTTTTTAATGTCTAATAACAATGACCATGATTCTCCCTTTAAGCTGGACATTAGAATCACTTGGGAACCTTAAAAAAGTAAAAAGCTATAGGTGCTCAGACCCCTCCCCAGACCAATTAAAATAGAAAGTCAGTGGGTGAGGCTGGGTGATTAATTTCAGAAGATGCCAATGATCAGCCAGGATTGAGAATCACTGAATAATATCATGATATCTGTGCTTTCCCTTCCAGTCACCCTAACTTCAAGTTTTTATTGCTACAATCAATATTACAAATTACTTCTGATATGATCCTTCTTTTCCTTTTCGTTCTTATGCTTCCAGTTTTTGTTAAACGCATCTATGATTAAAGCTCTTTTCCACTCAAAATAAATAAATAAATAAACAAACAAGCTTTAATAGCTAACTGCTGCCAAATAAACCAGAAATTCTGTTTGGGCTTTAAGACCTTTCAGAGCTGCTGTTGATCTACTTTCCCAAATATGTTTCTACTATCGCCCATCAGGAACCTATAATTCCCTGCCTCCATGCCTTGGTATAAGCTGTTCCCTTATATAAAATGCCTTCTCCCACATTTTAAAATTCATAGAATTTACCCATTTTTCAATCCCAAATTAAATATCTGAAGTTTTCTTTGATCCTCCCATCTGGATAAGATCCACTATTCTTTTAACTCTCTTATCATACTTTGTGTATCTCTCCTATGAGTTAAAGCAGTCTATCATTTATTACAGGTATTTTATACATATGTATTTCTCTCTCTGCTCATTAACTGAACCCTGAGAAAAGCATCTGTGACCTGGTCATCTCTGAAATCTCGTAACTCCTAATCCCACCAGACACACAGTAAGTGTTCAATACATACTTAGATGTGATAAAAGGCTCTGCAAGGTACTATACCCTCTAATCTTTGACTATACACTTTTCAGTACTTAGGATGCATAATATTGTTGGAAACATGATAACTGTGCTTCCACTTGAATTATATTTGCTCAGAGCTTGATAAATTAGCTGAAGAAACAAACTTCAAGCAATATACATTGACAGGGCAAAATACTGATGTGACATGGTGGGGGACTAATGGATCCATACCAGGCCCAAAGTTGGCAAAATACAGCATATCCAAATCACAGGTTCATGCATCCTACTGTAGGACTCAATTCAGATGAAGGATAATGTAATACAATGGATCTCACCTCTTTTATGAATATCATTGTACCTCATTGTTACCACAGAGCTCTATTTTCTGCTGTCACTTTTAGTTTTATTTTAATAAATTGACTTTATTGTTCTGACTGTACATTTTTATAAGTAAATTAGAAAACATAAATAAATTAAAGGAAGGCATTTTAAAACATTCTAATGGTTATCGTTTTGATGAATGGCTTTTAAGAATTTTTCTATGTCCGCTTAACATATACTGTCAACAAAAAAGGAGATTATACTGTACGATTATTTTACAGCCTGCATTTCACTTAAAATATATTGTGAATATATTTTATGTCAATAAATATTTAAATGGAAAAGGCTTTTATATTATAAAGCATATAGATATACCTTAATTTACTGTTAAACATTTAGGTTGTTTCCAATTTTTTAGTGTTATAAAAGTGCTTTAGTGATTATTCTTGTATTTATATCCCTACACATATGTCATTCCTATATGTGATTCATTCTTACATGTATGATGCATTCCTATATGCAAAATTAAAGAATTAAAAAACTATACATTTCTAAGGCTTTTTATACACCTCAACAAATTATGCTAAAAAACTCATATAGTCACAGGAGGAAAAAATATGAGTGTCCAATTACCTAGACCATTGCCAAAGCTGAAAATCAGCACTTAATCACTGGCAAAATTTTTATCCTCTTTAGTTAAACAGAGGGATAGAAGGTAGAGGTCAGAGAGTGATCAGTATAGAGGAAAAAACTGGAAAATTTACACCTTAAAAATGAATCCTCTTCAGATACTCCTCAAATCCTGCCTTTTTCATTTCCCCTTGGGATGAAAGAATGTAAGAGGAATACTTAGTGGTGAATACTCAAAGACCAATGAAGAAAGAGGAGAAGGAAGAAGAAGAACTATCTATCAACATGAAACTATTGAAAGTAGTACTTAAATGCTATAGAAAATAATTTTCGATTTAAAAAAGTCAAGACATTCATGTCCATCTTAGTCTTTCAAACTGTTTTTCAAAAAACAATTAAGATGAGGTTTCCTATGACTTAGTCAGTGCACAGTAGTAAAATAAATTTCTTGTTTGTCCTATTTCAAAATATATTAATACCTGGGTCATAAACACTTATTTTACAGCCGTAAAAGTTGTGCAGTCTCACTACCGTAACTTTTTATTTAACGTACAGCCATGGGATATTATGACCAAAACAAACAATCCTCTATATTCGCTGTGTCTGGGCCATAAAACTTCTCTGAACTATTGACATGCTTAGTAAGACTGACCATCTGTTTTCGTATAAGACACTCACTGTAACCACTGGCTTAGCAACACAAATTTTAGAAAGGCGTGCCAGTGGTCCAGAATCACTCTTAAGATAGAATCAGCGAAGCCATTCTTACCATTCCTTATGCCAGACTCATGCATCCTTAATGAAAACATGGTATCAGCAGCACTATTTATATATTCACTTAACATTTTCCATCTGAAGCCTCTGGGTTCACGTACTACCTACTTAAGCATTCAAAATACCAGGCATTTTGACCAGGCATCCGTTTTCATTCAATAGAGGGATAAAGGCCCTTACACTGAAACAGATGAAAAGTCATGAAATCTCTCTGGCTCATTCATAAAGATGTAGGCAAATGACACAATATTTATTGCCTTTTTCCACATTTCCTCTAAATGGTAATGTACTCACGAGGCTATTTAACACAGATCCCATATTTGACAAAAAAGAAACTCTACCGACCCTTTAGCATCTTTCCGTAGTTAGTTTTCAAAGCAGATTCATTTACATCATTCACTGCTAATTTACTCATTAACCATAATTTATCACATCAGATGTGCTGATCATCATTAAAAGTAATCATTTATTCCTCCTTCTAACCTGCTGCTTATCGTGTACCTGCAAATTGGATCACACAGGAGAAAGGTAATTGGATTATTTGAAAAAAGAACATGAAAACAGACATAATTTAAGTGGCAAAGAAAGGGGAAAAAATGACAAAACAATGTCATCTTTGGCATTTTTTCCTCGAATTCTTTCCAAATTTCATGTTACTAAATTCCAGAATATTGATTCTACTACCTCCCCTCTAAGAAATTTCCAATATATCAACTACGTGAATTTTGTTTTATTGTTTTTTATGGGAACTAGAGTGAAATGCTGTACTGGCTTCACTTTAGAGACCAGTAGCAAACCAGTTCCACAAAGAGATCTACTGATGTCACTGTAAGTGCTGAAAAGTTTGAGCTCACATGAACTGCTGTAACTCCCGTCTTCTAACCAAGGTTAGGTGTTACCACAACTGGCAAAAGCCTGGATAATTTCTTGTAAGATAGATCCATCTTCTAGGAATAAATGTGACCACAATTTTTCACATATCAATTTCATACCGTTAAGTTAGCAAGGTAGTTTGGGAAATGCAAGTAGCTGAAATATTCCCAGTAGCTATAACATGGAAAGGGTATATGTGCAAACACATGTGCATACTTTCAGTGAGTGGTAAAACAGATTGCAAAATGAAGTTCAAACGTATCTACTGGAGTAATTTAGAAGCAGTATCATAAGATAACCTTGTTTACAGACAAAGTAGCATCCCTACAGATACACACTGTTCTCATGTGTGACAAAAGTGTTTTGTCTAGAACAGAATATTGTGGAAAATGAGCTGCCAGAGTTTTTATTACAAAGGCAATGTTAACTGTAAATATAGAGAGTTTTATAATAAATATGATATTTCCTAAAGAAAGTCCATAATTAATACTACCTTCCAAATAAATGACGTTATGATTTTTAAGTGTTTCAAAGATGAAACACTTGAAAATTTCACTGTTTAAAAATATTTCCTTCGAACTCAGTGTTTTAAGGGGCACTACCATTTGTTAATAGGTTCGTAGATACATAGTGGATAAAAATATAAAAGATAAAAATGCAAAACAATGAAAAAATTGACTTGCCTAGATACCAGAATTGCTTTAGACTGAAATTGTGATTTTAAAAATATATTTGAAAAACACCCAGCATTATTCACATTTGAACCAATACTCTGCTAGAGATCATGATATTCTAAGTTTAAAAGGCCTATGTCAGAGCTTCATTCTGTGTAATGCCTAGCTTATTGCAGATATTCGATACCTTTTAAATAGAGTACTATTATTTTGGATGTATGGATAATTTAGATATGAATCTATGTCCTTCCATTAATTTTCCACTAAATTAGATTTTTTTTTAAATTCACTTCTCTGTAGACTCAGAGCCAAAAATTTTTTGGCGATGATTTCCAGGATTCCAAATACTCTCATTCAATATTAGGTAACTATTTTAGAACCAATAACAATTTGTAGGATAATAAAAACACTCATTTTCTGATAACCTTCCAACTGAACACATGTAGCAAGCAGAAGAGTGGCATTTATTTTACATATTGAGTCCATCTTTTCTAAAATAAAATTAATTTTTTTTAGAGTTAAGAGAAAGAATTAATATCCATACAAGCAAGTTGGATATGAGGAAAGTGTTCCTTCCATAAGATGTCTCACTGAGCTTAATCTTGCTAACAATGATTGATCTGTGCATTCTCAAAAAGAGTGGCCTGCCACTCGCCCATTCTCAAATTCTACCCAGTGAGCTATTTGGGGGTACAAAAGATGGAAAGCATGACAACTGGTTCTGTGCTAGGGCTGTGAAGTCATGTACCAGCAAGCAATGATAATAATAGATGATCACCCAGGGCCATGGACTGGCCCTGTCCACACAGAAATCTCAAGTTGACATTAATTGGATCCTGGCACAGAGAGAATAGGGTACAATTCCTTGGTTTGTAGATGAAAATAAACCTTTAAAGAACTTTAATGAGTCCTAGATGGACAGAGTATGATACAATAATGAAATTCTCGCTCTCTTTTTTTTTTAAGCTACATCTCCATCAAATAACCCTATCAGCATTTCCATGACAGCATGTTAAATCTGAGGAGGAAATGTCTCATTCTTGCCGCCTGTGAACTGAAACACATACACACTACAAATTTAGAAAGCCAACAAAAGGAGGGGGAGGGACCTTTTTTGTCCCATCCTCACTGAAATCTGTTATGCTCTGGCAAGTTCTTTTGTTCCCATTTTCCGAATAGCATAGGATTTATCTACATAAATATCCATCTCACCTCGCCTGGTTAAAAAAAAAAAAAAAAAAGGTAACACTTGAATCTAGACACAAGGTTACACTACTCAAACATTATGCAAACACTTTTCAGTTGAATTAATTTTCAAATATCAAGTCCCTTATTTGTATCCCTGGGCAGTGCAGCCTCTGGTACCAGCTCATTTTGGTGCCGATTATGCATGCTTTTCCAGAGAAACACATTATCTGAGCCCCAGGAAGATGGGAGGCATTCCAAAACAGCACAGACAGTGAGGACCTTTATTTGCCAACTAACTTTTTTCCCCCATTCTCTAATTTACAACTCAGGGTGTTAAAGAAGAATACAAAGGGTTTTCCCACACAGAAATAACTTTTATGAAAAACCTGCAAACGAGATCTTAATTACACTATTTACCAATATAAACTGCATGACGAAATAAACTGAAACATTTCTTGCTGCAGCTTGCTTTCTTTTTTTCCTAATTTAACTGTTGCAGGCAACGTCATAGCAATTCAAGTTGGTTTTGTGATAAATTATGAGGACACTTATTTTAGAAGGAAAATCAACCAATAATGACTGCCTTGGCACATGGCTTTTGTTCAGAGCATAAACAGAAGCTGTGGCTGACAGCTGATGGACCCAGTCCCCTGCTATCCTTAGAACACATTTGCAGATACCCAAGGCCTCTTGCCAGACTGAGGCATGTAGTAGCCTCCCTTTCCATTCCACAGAGCTGCACTGACCATCTTATGCTGAATACAATCAAAGGACACTGTTTTAGGACCTCCTACAAGGTTGGGCCTAGCTTTAGATGCTAAAAATACTGTTTTAATTATTAACAGTTCCAACAAGGCAATAACAGTGGCCTTTTAGCATCATTCTAAACTATCAAGGTATAACCCCAAGCACTTCAAGTTTTACACACATGCCCGAAAGTGTTTTTTTAGTGACCCCAGATCATTAGGAATGGAAGAAAATGCTTCTTTTGTATTTGTGTAACAGGAGCATTTGTGAATACACGCCAGGCCACATGTGAGAATCTGGATGAACTTCATTTTCCAGAATTAGAAAAAGGGCCTGTAGATTATCCTGGGATAAGCTTTTATCCAACACCAAATGAAAAGATAAAGGCTCCGGGATGCCAAAAGTTAAGCGATGCATGCTACTTCTTTCTCTGAATCATTATATAACTAGCCATAGTCACTAATTTAATCAAAGGAAACGTTGCTTTAAAGTTCTCTGCAGCATCTTTGTCAAATTTTACTGTCTGAAGCCTTTGGTAACCTAGTGAGAGTTCCAGCTGCTTTTTGAGGTGGATCTAAAAATGCCATGAAAGTAGATCTCCTTTCAAAGCTGGAAGGGAAAAAACAAAATGAAAGAGGAGTCTAAAGGGATGGGCTGCAATTAATAATCAAATAAGTATCACTTACTCTAATTCATTAAATAAATGGCCTTTGGGGTTGTCAGAGTGTCTTTTTAAGGCAAAATAAACTATAGAGAAAGATAAAAAACCAGTGTTTAAAATCTGCAAAGCAAAGCAGTCCCAACACTTACAGAGACTGAACTAAAAATGGAAAGCATTTGGGAATATAGACCTTATTTTTTAAAGAGTCCATATGAAGGCCACGCACCCCTTTACTAATCAATCAGCCAAAGGTTTTAACAGTCCAACTGCTTCTACCAGTGCCATGAACTCTCTCATACATTCCCACATGCTGCATCTGCCTTAAGGATCCCATTCAGTTCTGTAGTATGCCTTTCTTCCTTCCCATGCTAAATGGTTGAGCCTTGCCTCAGAAAATCACAGCACTGTAAGGGCTAGTAGAACCATTGCAAATTCATGATCTACAGCCTCAGCGGGACCCTATGTCACCTCTCAATTATCTGCCCACCCTTCACCACTCTCCAGAAGTCTGCCCTGCACTGGCCTCTCCCCTCCAAGAGATTGATGCTCTTGCCTCCTTCAAGAGAGAAAATAATGCCATCCAGTGTGAACTTGATGGCAGCCACATCCTATCCACTGTACAAGAATTTCTAACACAGAGACGATTTTTCCCTTCAGTTTATCCTCTTCCAGACCAATTGCTTCACTTGTTTTTCTAATCCCCTTCTAACCGTCATAAACAATTTGCTATATCAATTGTCCCTGCTCTGTAAACAATCAACACCTTCACTCTCTCCCTAATAGTTACTTCTCTTTAGAACAGGATCTCTTCCAACTGATATATTGAGTCAAATCATTCTTTCTTTAGATTCCCATGGGGAGAGGGAAGTCGGGAGGGGCAAGATAGGGGTAGGGGATCAACAGGTACGAACTACTATGTATAAAACAAATAAACTACAAGGATATATTGTACAGCACAGGTATTATGGACAATATCATATAATAACTTTAAATGGAATATAATCTACAAAAATTTTGAATCACTACGTTGTACACCTGAAAATGACATAATATTGGAAATCAACTATACCCCCCCCCAAAAAAAATGTTGCATCCCAGGAATCCCCACAGTCCCTGGAGAAACAGGAAGGCTGGATGACCTTAGCTCAGACTTTGCCAAACAGAGTCAATTACTCCCTACTCTACACTACTGTGGTCCTTTTAAATATTTCCATTGCTGCACATTTCACACTACTTATATTTTGTTCATCTTCCCTCTCTCCTGCTAGTCTGTAAGACAAAAAAAAAAAAAAGTTTGACCTGTAAAGCACTCCTCTAATATGTAACTCTAACCAAGGATTATGCCTCAACTGAAGTTATATTTTGTTCATCCTCCCCTCTCCCTGCTAGTCTGTAAGACAAAAAAAAAAAAAAGTATGACCTGTAAAGCACTCCTCTAATATGTAACTCTAACCAAGGATTATGCCTCAACTGAAGTTTACTGAATTACCAGTGATTTTAGGGGATTCAAGTATATACCTTTTGTATATGAATATACTTTGGTTATGGCCAAAATGCAGGGGAAAAATACATATGAATTAGGCATCTACTTAAAGAAATTATTGGCTAAAGTCTATGTATATAAGCTAGGGTATATAGATAGATAGAAAGACAGACAGATAGATAGATAAAGATAGAAAGAATACATACACACACACACACACACACGAATATTTTATTCCTTCTATCAAATTCAAACACTGAGGGATATTTTAAAAGATTTTCACTTCTTCATAAGTACTAAGGGTTGTAATAAAGAAAAAGTACCTTACTGAAGTAACCAATAATCATTCTTGGTAAAAAATAAACTTAATACATGAATATGGTCATTGGTTTCCCTTCCTATATACTTAAAACACATCCTTGCATTTTAGCTATGAGGATGGTATTTTATTCAAGATCATTAACTTGCCAGGTCTGCTTCTCAAGTTCATCCTGGTATGTGATATTATTAGTTCTCCCTCTCTTCTCTCTCTCTTTTTTTTCCTGTTAGATATTTTACCCCTAGTATCTTAATGGGTCTTTTTCTTTTTAAAGCAAGTTTTTTTCTTTTTAAAGCAAAACGATTTCACATATTCACAAATAGAACAATATGAATTTATTCAAGATTCCTAAGCATAATTTGGAAAGGTAACTGGAATTATATTAATGATAAGCAAGCAATGAGAATAAAAATAAATGATCAATAGTTTAAAAAAATAAAACAATTAAGGAAAGATGAGAATATGTTTATCACCAAGTGATAAATCCAGCCCAGTTGAGGAAGTACTCAATTCTATGGTTATCCAAAAATGCATGGAAGGTTTTATAAGTAGGGAGATTTCACATGTGCTGTTTTTCCTAAAGCACCCAAATAATCTACGAACACAATCTCTGCTTTACTCCCCTGTCCCTGTGGGAAAATTTATGAGTAGAATGCATACTTTAATGGCAGAAAGGCTAATGTGCCTTTTGGGGCCAGAATTTATCATAATTTAGGGTTGAAATAGCAAAGCGCTCAGCAACACAATTTGCTTTTAAATGCACAATGACCCCCTCACCCCCAAATTATAAAAAGCATTTTCCAGAGATAGTGAGCTTTGTTTTACCCACTTGAGATACTGAACTTCTAAACTTTAAATTTTAAGCAACAATAATAGGAATATGAAGGTATACACATCAAAACATAAAGGGGATTAAAAAGCTTTGAAAAAGTCAATCAATGATGAATGAGCAGATATATTTCAGTCACTACCAAATGGCCCTGGAAATGCCATATACGTGAACTTTTTCACAATTTTCACATTTCTTTTACTCCCTGGAGCATGAACCCTCTGGACACTTTCCATCTCCTTGAAATTATTTTTTTGCTTTTTTTAATATCCCTTTCACCACCCTCTTTTATATTATCACAACTTTGACAGGACTTGCTTATCTATTGATGTGCTTTATTTAGAAAGACTCCACACTGCCGGTCATCCCAAACTCATGCAATCCATTTAACTGACAGCACTGTTCAGTGAAAGTACAGCTGCAATCAGGCCATGATCCTGCTCAAGAATCTTCAATGGCTCCCTACTATTGCCTAGTTAATATATGGCCAGAAGCTTTGTTGAAAGAATTAAACATAATCTTATATGTTAGGTCCCTAATTTGCCTGACATGACCACAATTCTTACTGACAAACGTGTCAGAGCCTTTGCCAAAAACATCATAATTTCATTACATTTTATTTCAAAATACTGAGCACAGCCACCTGCAACAGAGTCACCTTTTGTTGCTTATTAAAAACGCATATTGTATGTTTCAGTCCAGATTTGAATCAGAACGTCAGAGTAAGGGCTGGGAATCCGTGTTGCTAATATCTCCAACAGATGATGTTTAAGCATACTAAAATTTTAGAACTTTTTGTGTATTTAAGATTTCCATTCTTCTGAAATTATTTCACCAAAACATCTGCTTCTTGAAAGCCTATTCCTCCTTCAAGGCTATCCCAAATGTCCTCTCCTGGGTGAGGTCTTCTCTGACCCCCAATCAACTATGATTTCTAAGGATTCTGAACTCCTTTATCACTGTTTGACCTCTCTCATGGCGAGACGCAGATTTACTTTGAGCTTAAGGAAGCTTAAGCTTCAGGGCCCTTCACTTGCATAGACCTCGCATGTCACACTGGCATGAACAAATGCTTTGTAAAATTTGCAGTAATCAGATATTTCACCCCCAATCACTTTAACACTACTCATACCCCTGCTTCGTGCAGTGTAGTGTTAGAGGGGCTATAGGCAACTTCGGGGGATCCAGTTAGGGAAGGTAAATCGGGATACATTTAGTTTGGATTTATCAGAGTATATGATTGTGGTTCATGGCTCAGTTATTGCTGGTCATCGGGTATAGAAACAATTTCTAGGTCTATTCCTACCGCTCATTTTATCAACTCATGCAGCTCCTTCTATGAGGACACCAGTGACAAACTGGTCGATTCATGTCATAAATTCAAGGAGTACTATGACTTGTCACTGTGCAAAAAAACTAGAATGCCCTGAAATATCAAGGAAATTATATTACCAATAAAGTCATAAAGCCGACTAAAAATTTTCAAACTATTAATTTTAAAAGTACAAATTTTCATCAACATTGCTATAGGGAGGACTGAACAATTTTTCTATTCTCCATATGAAAAACGATTTTACAAAACTGCCAAATGAGGAAGCAATGGAGGATTATAACTGGAAAAAAAAAGGAAATTAGTTTTACAGGTATGGTGGGGAGCTAAAAAAAAATATTTATTTTTCTAGATTTTTATTATATGATTTGTCAGCTTTCTAAATTGATAAATTATCTTCTCATTCTAAATGATTTGAATTGTTGACCTTACTCATGTATTCATAATTTTAAATTATTTTTCTGAAAACAAGTCCAGTAAGTTGTATAAGCTTAGGGCCTCCAAACTCTATAACCACCCTTGATCTTGCTCCTGAAAATAAGCTGCATGATATCAACTTATATGCTCTTATCTCAACTCTCCTCCAAAATGATATACTGCAGAATGGGAGGGCACGTTTCTTACTAAATTTTATATCCCCTGGAAATCTCATACTGGCTTAAAAAAATAGCACCTAGTAGTCTCTCATTAAAGATCTATTTCTAGCAAACTGATTTATTTCTATGGTCATATCAATTTACAGATTCCACTTCAAATAATTTCTCATTATGGTATTAGATACCCTTTCATAATAGTTTAAAATAAATTCTCAGAGTTTCTAAATATAATGGATTCATTTTCTCTTGACCAAATTCTTGGCAGAAAACTACTGTTTGTTTTTTAAATTTATTATGTACAGGGAACACACTTTGTTCCTTTATGTCTCTTCCAAATATCTAAATTAAGAGACTAATGCAGAAAATGTAAAAGTTGTACTGATATTTTTTTCCAGCTTAGTTTGGACCTTGGCATGTTGCCTAATTACCACATAAGTGAATACCCATTAATAATATGTATAGTATTAGAGGTGATAGGAGTTTAACCTCTGTAAGGACTGATGTTGTTCTTAGGTCTACTATTGTGGAAGCTTATATACATATAAGAATCTAAATTTTAACTCTAACTATTAGCTGCAATAAATGACCAATATTTGGTAAACCCACATGTACTATGTGAGAACTGGTATGGTTCCCTCTGTTGCACTCACATTATGTCCTATTAAATTGCTCTGACCTTTCCCATTAAGGCTATTTTTCCCAGTAACTATGTACCAAGAACCTCCATGAGTAGTTCTTAATAAGTTAACTATCAAGAAAGATATTTTTCTATTAATATCAGTAGCCAATACACGTCTATTACAAAAAATGATTTCAGTATTTTCTCTGAGGGGTCGAGACTCTCATATGTATCTTCCAAGTTCCATAAAATGATGTGAATTTCGCGCTGCAATTACTTTTGCAGTTTTCTTTATCATCTGGATAAGAGCACATTTGAAGAAGAGAGGTAATGCCAAGTCAGAAATTCACCTCTTTTGTGTCTATACGGAAACCCAGACCTAGTTACAAAGGTTGAGGTGTTCTCTATTGCTACCACTGGAGAATAATACATCCTTCAAGGAGCTTTGAATGTTCAAACCCTTCCTTGCTACTGTAATTAATATCCAAAATGGACAAGATAAATAAATAAAATTGTAACAGATCTCCAGACAATTAACTAAAATGCAAATTACGCTCTCAAATCCAGCTTTATTGTCGATTTTTACATAGTGTCTGTTCTAATTGTTCAAGAACTGGTTGTTTTCTCTGCAGGCCTTTTGCTTCCTTCATCCTTAGGAAGACTTGTATTTATTCTCATCCTTCAGCAATTTCAAAAGAGGCAAGTGAAAGAAAAGAGACAAAAACCAAGACAGAACAATTCTTTTAGTAGCCACCTGTTACAAAAGCTTGATTAAGAAACATGGTCAACCCAATTGCTGATGTGATTCTCAGGGAATATCTGGGGATTTTATTACAGCTATTAGACCAGGATGGGTCTTGGAAGTGAACTCTACCTGGACCAGGGTGTACCTGTTGCTCAAAGACTATGGGCCTGAGCCCTGGGTCCCAGTGGCCCTCTGCTCAGCTCTCAACCCACTAGCAGAGGCTCCAGGAACCATATCCATTTGTAAATCTGCAGCACAGCGAACCCCAAAGTCAATGAGGTTCATGATCAGACACCATGACTTGCCCAGATGTTCTCAAAAGCAGATGATTGTAACCTCAGAAGCTTTCTGTCAAAACTCCAGGTCCAGGGCTTCCCTGGTGGCGCAGTGGTTGGGAGTCTGCCTGCCAATGCAGGGGACACGGGTTCGATCCCTGGTCTGGGAGGATTCCACATGCCGCGGAGCAGCTGGGCCCGTGAGCCACAATTACTGAGTCTGCGCGTCTGGAGCCTGTGCTCCGCACAAGAGAGGCCGCGATAGTGAGAGGCCCGCGCACCGCGATGAAGAGCGGCCCCTGCTTGCCACAACTAGAGAAAGCCCATGCAAAGAAACGAAGACCCAACACAGCCAAAAATAAATAAATAAATAAAATTTTTTTTTTAAAACTCCAGGTCTATGTTTAATCCTGAGTAGATTTTAACTTAGCTTTCATTTATACTTATAGCCACATCATACTAGTTTTTACCACTGTTCTTAGCTTACTAATAGTCCCTTTTTTAATTTAGCTGGTCCAAGGATTTTAAAAAAATATTATTTTTGCCCTAGGCATACTTCAGATAACGCATTTTTTGCTTTCAAACTATTTTTAAACCTTGAGTCTCATGGTTTCGGTGACTTAAAATCATTTGAGAGAGCTAGGATTTTCCTTCTTTCAGATTATTTTCTTACTTTTGAGTTTTACTGTTTTAATCATAGTCAGTCCCTGTAATTTGTATTCAGTTCTGGAGATATTTTGAGAATGTCTTTGGAGTCACCATACAAAAGGCCTCCACCAAAGAGTTATCAAAATTACTAGGCCAATATGTACATTAACCTTGTAATAATGTATCACAAAAAATAAAAGGAAGGAGGGAAAAAAGAAAACAGAGCTCACATTTACTAATCAACTACCATGTCCCATGAACATAACGTAGGATTTCATGAACTTTAGCATATTCGACCTTCACTGCAGTCCTACAAAGTGTGAAGAAGATGAGACTATAAATGAATGGTCCATCACATTAATTCCTAGCTTATCCTTTGAAACAACCAGATGGTTATCGTCAAAATTAGCTTTCATCCAAAAACTAAGTTTACCTTACCACTGTACAACACATTGTACTGACTCTATGTAGAAAGATAAACTTCAGGAAGGAGACCTTTGATACTGTGACTTTACTTACCTAATGGCAAAGTAAATTAAACTTGAAATACTCAGTGATTCTAGCAGAGGAGTGCATTCTATAAAATAATATGTTGAGTCTGTTCAGTCTCCAAGACTGTCTTTTCTTAACCAATAATGCAAAGGGTATATATTTTTTAACCCATTTAAATCCAGTGAAGAAGGGAAGATGATTCATATAAAAAGAAGAGAGGAATGCCCAGGTTTAGAGTCTCTCAACTGCCTCCTGATAAACAAAGGCGCTTTAATAAATACCAGTAGTAGGTCTGCCAGCTCAGCGAGACTAAGCCACGTGAAACCATGCAAGGTTCTCACTGGCACACACAACTGAGTATCCGTTGTACCTTTACAAGTGGCTTACAGATGGTAAGGTCCAACTTTACTCTCCTTCCATGAAGACTGTTTCATCAACACAAATCAATCAAATTTCACTTTACTAACATCCACTATTCCATAAATCTCCCTTTGAGAAATGCTGCCCAGCTGAGAATTATCAATGACCTGCTTCTCTGAAGAAATAACTGATAAGTTTTAAAAAAAGAAAAGATTTTTTCTTCAACTAAAATGGTATCTCTTTAAACAAAAACCTCACAAGCATAAAATATTATATTATAGTCTCCCTACTTTCAAAACTAATTAACTGTGACAAATCAGAAAATAAATAATTATTCTAGAAATATGTGTTAATGCCTGATAAAGTCCAAAGAAAGAAATATTCAGTTTCAAGCCTCCATGCTTTTACTTATGCCATCCCCTCTACTTTATATATATATATTTTGTCCATCTATTTGTTGAAAGCTAAATTCTTACATGAGGTATAATTTATAAGTTAAAATGGATTTAAAGAGGAGAAAGTGAAGAAGGAAGATGCAAGGGCAATTTCAATCTGAGCAAAGGCAATGAGAAAGCAAAGTGCGTGACTTTTAAGGAGAATGGCAAAGTTGACCTGAGTGGTTGAAGCATGAGATGGAAATACATGTATGAAGGGATAACGGAAGATGGGCTGAGAAGAAAGGCTGAGAGCTCTGCTCTCCTTGTGCACCTGCCCACAAAGTCTGTAAGGGATGCAATTAGGTACTACATGATCCAGTCGTTTCCAAGTAATGGCTTTTTGGTCCAGAAAATAGACACCTTATTCAAAGTAGTCCATCAGATATTCTTTCTCAATACTTTAAGATATAAGTTACCAAAAAGCCAGTCCCTGGTCGGCTGTATGGATTTAGAGCTGCTGCAAGCAGAAAAGCTCTCAAAAGAGGAGACAGAGGGAGGTCAAAGAAAGGCAGAGATGAAGGAAATTGTGCCATCCTTTGAAGAAGATGTTTCTGAACAGCGAGGAACAGGACTTACCTCCCCATTTTTGGTAGCCACGGCCTGTTGAAGGTTCTGGAATGGTTTGAAAAATGAATTTCTTTCAGAGAATGCGGAGACATTTTGGCTGCAAGTATCCTGAAAGATTATGCTGGCCAGATGGTGGCTACCATTCCAGAGAAGTCATGAAATGTTCCAACTCAAAACTGACTTAAGACAGGAAAATTTGCACATATATTTTATGAGCCAAGATCCTACAAGATCCCACCAGGACTCTTCCAAATTTCACTTTTTTGCTATCACCATGACAAGCAGCATTTTAAAATAATAATACTAAATAAAAACCAGTCGAGAGGAAAGGTTTCTAATACTCTGTATCCAGGGTTATGTTTCTCGAGATTTCTAGCACGTCCAACTTATTGTACACAATGTTCTGAAGAAAAAAGTTACCTAAATTTTACACTTCCCAGATTCCTATACATGGGGTCTTGGACCAAAAAAGACTCCAGAGAATAACTGGTTGGGACAAGCAGTGAAAGAAGGGAACTCCATGAAGCAAATATGATGTTACTCACAGCCATTTCATTTTAAGGGGATTTGTCTAAGAACAAAAGAAGACTTAAAACTTTAAAATTTTCTACCTAAGTTATTATATGTCATAATTAATATCGATCTTCTTTGGGATTATTAAAATTATTCCTCTTCAATTATCATATTTGAGCTTTAGGAAGAGTATTCCGATAGTGGGGTAAAGGAAGAGGTCCCCGAAGGAGAACGAATTAGCAAGAGATCAGTGAGGAGGATAATTTAATAACACTCTACATAGTACAAGAACAAAAATGATCTAAATAATGTCATCTAAATTGGTGGAGACATCCTGTGTCCTCAGGTACATGTCTAACCCAGTCATCATTTCCTAATGAATGGAGGATATGTTTTTCAGAAATAATATTCTGAAAAAGCCAACATAACTGTCTCAGTTTCTCCAAATATTGGCAAAACTTGATTGGAATCTTTCTAGAATGTAACAGAAACATGTTCATTTTTCAGACAAGGAATACCAAAATGAACTTCACACGTATCTTCACAGTTTAAGGTCATGATTTTGAACTTTCCCTACATAAGGTCTGTGTCTACTTTTCTATTTTCTATCACATATTTAATGACAGCTCTTCACTTCTGTGTCCACACAGATCCATATCCTCTTCATACCCGGATTTCAAGTTGTGGTGTCTAACTGTGCTGAACAGAGTGGCGAGCCAAGAACATGAAAAAAAGGATGCAAAGAGCTTAATAACCTATTAAAACCATATGCCTAAAGGGGGTTTATTTTTACTGCTACAAATATCAAAAGGTTTGTATGTTTTCTTTTATTTTATTTTCCTACTTTTGATAATCTGTGGCTCAGTACATTAGCAGTGTTTTTGAGGGTGAAGCCCACTGGTGGCAAACGGCTGGGTCAGATGCTTTAAAAAAGAAAACCTCCACCTAAATTAGCTGGACTCCATACAAGGCTATTTCCCACATTCCTGTCTCCTGTTACATGTCTGCTTTCTTGGTTACTGATCCTTAGCTCCCATTTTCAGCTCTCTCTCTGGCATTCTCCCCGCTCCTGGCTTCTAGCCTCTCAGGGAACTTCTGGTTTTGACCCTGGCTGACTACCATGATTCCACCTCTGAGACCACAAACTGAGCTGGACTTGTTCCTTCTCCAGCAGTCACGTCACACACCCTATATTTGATCCTGTTAAGCCCTATACTGTGTCAGGAACATCAATTAAAAACCAAACCTACAAAGGGGTAGGATTTTATATGCAAGGACTCCTGGCTTCCAGCTTTTTCTTTACCTTCCTAAATCTAACTCTTTGCATCATCTTAGAAGATCGTCCCCAGCTCTCACAGCTGACCCGGTCAGTAGTTGCAGTGAGGAATGTAACTCTGAGAACCTTCATGTAGCATCACTGAGTTCACAGAGTCCTATCATATTTATCACTTCAGTGATACACACACACTAACACATGCACTCACTCTAGCTCTGAAGGATGTGATATTATATCCTTTTTACAGATGATGAATATAAGGCTTGTTGTTTTCAAAGTCACACAGTTTTGTAGCTGTAGTCACAAGTTCAGATTCTATCTACAAATTCCCTGCCCATTATAGTAAACCAGGCCCTTACAAGCTGAGGACACAAAAATGATGTGGATGTAAAGACCTACCGATCTATTTTGAGTTTCTGGAACCAATTCCAATGCGTCGGAGGCAGGGGGTTTCCCCGCGTACCACCAAACAATTCTCGGGACACCAGCAGAGTGTCTAAGAACTCAACTAAATTCTGACACTATCTACCCAGAGTGAACATCAGATTCCACAGGTGAAGGGCTCAGTCCCGTAGGACCGCCCTCCACCCTAACACTTCAGATACCAGCAGCAAGTCCAGGTTGTCACCTGTGCATCTGAAATACTGGCTGTAAGTTAGAGGTTCCCATGACTCCCTCCTTGGGTTTCACTGATTTTGCTGGAATGACTCACAGAACTCCGGAAACTCATTTGCTCACTAGGTCACCAGTTTATTGTAAAAGGATATAACTCAGGAACAGCCAGACGAACGAGGTGCATAGGGCAAGGTATGTGGAAAGGGTGCAGTGCTTCCTTGCTCTCTTTCCAAGGGCACCAGTCTCCCATCATCTCTGACTGTTCACCAACCCAGAATGTCTCCGAACCCTGATCTTTTGGGTTTTTATGGAGACTTCACTAGATAGGCAGGACTGATAAAATCATTGGCCATTTGGGAGTGATTCTACCTCCAGCCCCTCCATTCCAGGAAGTCAGGCCTGGGGCCGAAAGTTCCAATGCTCTGATCAGTGATTCAGCGACACTGGCAACTACCCCCATCCTTAGGTGGGGTCCAAAAGTCACCATTAACATAACAAAGGATACCTTTTTGCCCTCATCACTTAGGAAATTCCAAGGGTTTTGGGAGCCTTGTGCCTAAATGGGGATGAAGACCAACTATGTATTTCTTATTATAAATGACAAGATCACTCTAGCTGTAAAATATTTGAGGACACTAAGGAAAACCACATCTCAATATAATCTTTAGAGGAAATTCTGAAGGAGAAATCTTTTCTTCATCATTGGGTCAGTTCTCAGGTCCAGGAATTTGATTCACTGCACTAAGTTACACTGAAAGAAATTCAGATATTCAAAATCAGTCTCTTATTTCTCATTACTTACTACAACAGAGGGTCTTATTTATAAAGTAGGCATTTCCACATCTAGGATGAAGGCTGTATTATTTCTAACCTACTGAGTTATTGGAACATAGCTTTGTATTCCTAAGGGAAATTTTAAAGTTTAGAAGCAATAGAAGTGCTAGAACATAAAATGTTTACAAAGAAATTAAAAGTTCACTTGAAAAGTTTACCAAAAGCAAGGGAAAGTGTACTATCATGTGTTTAAAAAAAATAAAAATAAAATAAAAAGGAATGGCAGTAATTTTACCCCACTTATTCTTTGACCCTAACTTTTAAATATTTTGGGTATGACAAAAAGAAAATAAGAGAGAGGCAGAGAACAAAAAATGGCAATACCAGCAGTTATTCTATCCTATTATTACTCTGCCATATGTTGAGAAAAGCTCTACGGAAATGTTGATTCCTACTCTCACAGTTATTTCTTGTTTGTTTTGTTTCTCCAACCACAAGCACTTAATGAGTACTTATGACCTATGCAGTTATAGTAAAGGAACAACCAACAGTTTCCTCTGGTTAATTCTAAAGCCTCACAGTGTTCTGTATATTAAACTGAACATGTGACAATGAATTATGAACGAGGTACACAGTATGGGTTTATGCAAAAACGAAAGGTAGAACAACAGTTTATGAGGATTACATGTATCTTATACAGATAAGTCGACAACCAGTCATGACTGGGTCTTTAATTATGTAAATGTGTATCAACTACACTGAAGAGGCTGAAAACTGTTAATCCAAGAGGAAAATGAAAACCAGCCCTTGTATTTGTTACTGGAGCGTGGGGAGGAGGGGCCCCTACTGGGTTAAAAATAAAAGTCAGACTCCAAGAACGAGGAGATCAGAGAAGAACAACCATCTTGGGGTCAGGAGACCTGACACTGAACTGCAAAGGTGACCAATTGTAGTCAGAGTTTAGAAGAAAATAAACTGAGAAAAGATCATAAGTGTGGGGTGGAGCCTCAGGGCTGGCTCCAAGTGATTCTACAGCCTGGGAGGCTGGGAAAAGCCCCAACTGTACTAAAGCCGGCAAATGCTTCCTACGCTTCCTAGATCCCACCCAAACACAAGCCTTTCCAATTCTTCTTGACTCAGCTGGTCTCCACTTAGCGCGCCCATGGCATGGTCTGGGTGTGACAGGGAGGAGATAAGATACAACTCTGGTCTTTCTGCACTCTACAGTTATTATCTACAATCCTAGACAACCCTTCAGGGCTCTAACCCAGCTAGGGAGAAACAAAAATTCTTCCTCCTCTTGCTTTCCTCTGTTCCCTGCCCCCCACCTTCACTAGGGTTCTACCTCCTACTCCCTCATCCGCAGCAGCCTGGCTAACTTTGTTGTTCGCTCTGAGTTCCAAAAGTTAAAAGACACGCTCATAGGGCAATCATTAAGATTAAGAAAATTCTAAAGTCAGTTAATTATTTCTTCCACAAACTAGAAAAATCATACTATCATTGAATGTCAGTGCAGGAAATTCAATTCAATTTTCATTGTAAAAGCACAGCTATAATGCAGATTTTACTTTGATAGTATATTTGAAACGTGATAGTAGTATATTTGATTAAATGAAATCAAAATATTAACTAAACAGTGTGGATATCTCCAATTACATACTTAAAGTGTAAAATAAAAATTAATAAATCCTTAGGGGGTAAGAATTTTAAAATCATTGTATTTCACAAGCTTCTTGCAGCTATCAAGAGTCACTCTCTGATATTCCACACTGCTTACAACTCTTTCCAGATGCCATGGCCAAATGATATTTCCCCCAGTATTTTCAGTGTCTCATCTATATGATGAGGATCGTAATCTTTATTCTGACCAACATCATCTGGAGATTGAACACTGTAAAAAACCAATCTTCTTTCAACCATTTCGAACTTTCTCTAGAAATGGAGAGATTCAAATATTTGCAACAATTATCAAATAAATCCATTTGAGAGGTACATCTACATCTGAAGCTCTGTCTTGATAATCCTAACAAAGATTGACCACACATTACATTCCTTCCCATTTCCAGTTGCCACAGTATCATCTATCACATCTTCTGAACCATATTACCAATGATGGTCAAAGTGCAAGATGTTCGTAGTGAAGGAGGGGATTTTCTTACAGAGAATGTAATTTTGTGTCAGTGGGGCCCATCTTTTCTTCACTGAAGGTAAGTCACTGTCTTAAGCACCATGGGTATAAAAATGAGGCAGGTACTGTCCCTGACCTCAAAGAGCTCACCAAGAAGCAGGGAAAACACTTGCCTCTCATATATGCAGAATCAGCCAAGCAGCATGAAAGCCATACCTGACAATTTGTACATTGCTGGTGGGCAAAAAACACCAGGTCATATACCTTAGGATAGCTCTGGTGTTAACAGAATACGGCCCTCCTAAATGCGCGTTTAATGAAATATAATCATGACTCACACTGTATGGATCCCGCACTACACTATTTCTATGTACAGTCAGAAGCTGCTTTGAAATATTTCCCTACTCATATTCAGATATAAATCTAAATATTTATATTTTTCACAGGTTTTCACTAAATTTTAAATCTCTTGTGTCCCATGGTTATATCACAAGAAGGTGCATTTCAGCTGAACGAGAGGAAAATCAACTGCACAACTTCTAACAGTAATAGAACAATGAAGGCAGAATTCAATAGGCATAGTCTGGGAAATTTTCACCAACCGCACACAATGGAATGGTTAGGTGGAATACGAAATACTTCATGCTTTCTTAGCAAAACAGTAAAATCTATCAGAATGCATCTAAGTTTTTTCAGACTACAGCAGTTAAAGCAAAGCAGCAAAAAGAAAAATGGAAGGGAGGGAGTTAGGGAGGGAGGGAGGGAAAGAAAGAAAATTGTGTTTGCTTATCCTCAAAAACTAATTAAGTTTGCACTCTTTGTTTATTTGTTTAATTTTGCAAGGGCCAGTTATTTTTCAAGCAGTTTTAAATTGAAGGTAGATTTCTGTTTGTTTGTTTGTTTGAAAAGCCTCACATCAAGAACAGAAACAAATGTTAAGCTAGCTGTTAAGACCCCAGCAAAATTCAGCAGGCCATAATCCTCCCTGCTATGTTTGGACAACTTATTTCTGCTGCTGCTGAGTTTACCCTTTGAGAGCTACTGAGAGGAGGACAGCTTGCCTGAATTAGAAAGAAAAGCTGACCTAAGTCACTTATCCTAATTAAAGATCAATCCAGATGCAGGAGACAGTCCTTCTACAATCTAACATGGAGTTATGATGTTACCTCCCAA
The DNA here is from genome assembly GCF_002837175.3 of Physeter macrocephalus. Taxonomy (NCBI): domain Eukaryota; kingdom Metazoa; phylum Chordata; class Mammalia; order Artiodactyla; family Physeteridae; genus Physeter; species Physeter macrocephalus. The sequence continues at coordinate 51,350,210 of NC_041222.1, forward strand.
CACGGCTGTATGAGCTTCTCCTAAATCTATTTGCACACTTTTCCTATTGTCTGTTTTTGTATTCTTCCTCCCCTCCTTTTATTTCTCTTCACAGAAATGTCTATCTACATACACATCGTAACAAAAGTGACAGCCCCTTTGCAAGAAGGAAGCGGCTTAAATTTAAGCAGCTGTTCTCCTTTTAAGATTGCAACATCCAAAGAAATACTTCGTTGTACCCGGTGTCATTGCTGTTCAGTAGACTTGTTATTATGTTTGTGACAGTCAATTATCTGATAAGATACACTGTGGTTATTACTACCACCAAAAAAAAGTATGTGCATGTTTATTAATTCAAAGTGTTCCATTACAATAAAGTACGCTAACTAAGGAACTGAACAACTATTTCCTAATTGTTATCGCACAATCGTTTGGGCATTTTAAAATGGCTTCTGTTTTTTCCTGAATGAATTACACTTTATATTTAAAACTATTAGCATTTACAGTGTTTTATTGTAATAGAATATGCTATTTTTGTGCATGTTTTTACACTGAAGGCCTTAGTTGTAAACCCAATGTTTTAAATCAAAGTGTTTTTCCCCCGTTGAAGAAAAGGGTTAACATTTGAGCAAATCATTAAATATACTAAAACAAGAACCCACAACTCAAAGGCTTCAGATATTTTAAGTATTATGTAAACATTCAATGCAGGATGAAATTAAATGGTTTGTTCAGAAGGAAGAGCAAGAGGTGTCCTTATCCCTCTTTCCATTTCTGTTGTTTTCCAGGGATAAACCATACAAGTCTTATGTGGAGGGGGGGGTAGAAACGTTGAAAATGAAGGCCATAATCTTAATGGAGTTTATGTGGCTTCCTATCACAAAGCCCTACAGTTGTCACTGCCTCGTAAAATTCAAGCAATAAAGTTGAAGCCAAATGTTCTCCTTTCACAGAAACTGCCTCCTGCAAAAATACCTGTAAATCTGTGGGTCTAAGACAGGGTGGAAGGGAAAATACACATATCCTTTCAGACAACAGATCTGCAAATGTTTAGGTGACTCACTTAGGAAAAAAGAAGACAAAACTGTACAACACATTAAATTCTATAATTTCTAAATCTCAGTAGTTTCCAGTATACTGCATATCCTGTGTACTGTTCTCTGCAGACATCAAGCAGGCCATACGGTCCTCACTGGGCATGCTCACTTTGCCCGCTGGATTCAACAAAGCAAACGGTCCCGGCCATCCACGATCTCCTTCCTCTCAAACTGCCATGCTGTGAAGATTTCTGATTTTTGCTGTCCACTCAAACCACATACCTTTTGCCTTGTGTACACATGCTGTCTATAACAATATTATTTTAACATCATTATATGCAAAAGTACAGGGTATTGGGAGGACAGGTTTTATACAAAACTGGAAAATTCAACTTTTTTCCATATTGTTTAAGTCTAATCCTTTATATAACACAGCCTCTTGTATCATGACTGTAGTTTCAAGATATAAATTAAGAAAATATGTAGACTGCTAATTAGAGACAACCTATAAGTCTTGGGGTTGGGTTGGTCACTTTTATTTAAATTTTTGCAAATGACAAGATGCCCACTAGCTACTGTGTTGCTAATGCAAAAATATAATAGGACATCTTGTAAAGAAATGCTGGTGCTAACTGGCCTTTTCACCACCATTTCTCTCTGAGTAATCACTACCAAGAGCAGTGTCATGCTGACTAATGAAGAACTAGGGCTGAAGAAAGCCAAGTGTTAGTTTGTAGTGAAATCTGTTTTTTAAGATCACACCTAATTTTTCTAACTTGAAAGGGGCTTTACTGGAAATACATCAAATTACAGGAGTATCCATTTTACAAACTTGGCCAAACTAGACAGGTTTCATTCTAAGTATATGTGGATAAATACTTGGGGACACATATGTTCATCATGGTTTTCTATGTGTTACCTGTTTTAGGCAATTATAGGATCAAGCCAAACTTCGGTGTAGCATTCCAGAAAATATCATTTTATGTAGAATAAAATAATTTTTGGTTTCACATCTTAACTAAAAACTTAGAGACTGCATCAAAACATAGACTGTAGACTTTACATGTTTAAAAAGTTAGTTGTATAAAGAGATAGTGAAATTATTACAAGCAACATACAAATAATAATATAACAATAGTGGAAAACATTCAGTAACTTGCAATGTGCCTTCATCGTGTTAAGTGATTTATATTAACTATCTTTCCATTAAAACTTACAACGTTACCATAGTAGAATTCCAAGTTGAATTTTCCTTGTCTCAGAATTACACCTATGATCTGAAACTGAGAACAAAAAACATAACGTATCCCAGATGTTAGAGATAGACAGCAGTGAGGAAGCCAACAGTATGTGGAAACCACCACACACCTGTAACCTGGACTGAAAAATGCCAGAGCAGGGCTTTCTACCAGTACCCACCTCCACCTAGCAACCCCTTTTCCAGCTGCCAGAAGAGGATCCAAGAGGAGAAGGAATCAGCCTTGTGGGGAGTTCAGTGTTGAAGGGAGAGTCCATTTCCTCTCCTCTCTATAGAAAGGAGAGGAAGGTGCTTTCCCCTCCCCAAAGTGATGAGATTTCAAAATCCGCATTCAAAAGAGTAAAAGCGCCTCTAGGTAGCGAGAAGGCCTCGCATTCCTTAGTTAAATGCCCATGGCCCCACTCTGGGGCCATCACCAAAAGACAGTGGACTGAACTTCGGGGAGAACTTTCAGAATTACATCACCTCGTCCATTTTATCCTCCTTCTGTTACCAGGAAGAGAAGTTTCCTAGCATGCATTCCTTGATGGTTGGGGCAGACCTGAGCATGGAGACTGATGCTCACTTCTGCTACAGAGATGTCTCAGGGGGCAAGACCTACTGGGTTGGCTAAACCAGTAAGACTGAAATGGACTGCAGAGAAGTGTGCCAGGGAGACAGGCATGGGAAACCCTGTTCAGAGAGTGTGGAAGAAGCCCAGGTACTTTCCATCCTTCCACATCGAGAGACATGAAGGTTGGTGGAAGGGCATGGACTGTTGGGCTGCCCAAGTCATCTCAAGGACAAGTAGCAGGAAACCCAATTCAGAGAGCACATAAATCTGAAAGGTTCTTTCAGGATACGGTGAATTAAAAGCATGGCTAGAACAACAGGCTTGTTTAAGAGACAAGTGAATGATAAACCAGGAAAAGTAGGGTGGAGTCACAATGTAGGTCATCTGGAATGCCAGGTTAAAAAAGTCATAAAGGTTATGAACCACAGATAACTCGTGAAGGCGTAGAGCCATGGATGTACAGTTACTGAAGGGTAGGAAAGAGAAGCAAGGCAGTCAAATACCAAATAGGAGCTTTGCAAGTCCTGTGAAATGATTTCCTCTTTCTCTCTCCTCTCTTTTTTTTTTTTAAATTTATTTATTTTTTATTTGTTTATTCTTGGCTGTGTTGGGTCTTTGTTGCTGCACACGGGCTTTCTCTAGTTGCGGCGAGCGGGGTCCACTCTTCGTTGCGGTGCGCGGGCCTCTCACTGCAGTGGCTTCTCCCGTTGCAGAGCACCGGCTCTAGGCGCACGGGCTTCAGCAGTTGTGGCACGCAGGCTCAGCAGTTGTGGCTCGCAGGCTCCAGAGCGCAGGCTCAGTAGTTGTGGCGCATGGGCTTAGTTGCTCAGTGGCATGTGGGATCTTCCCGGACCAGGGCTCGAACCCATGTCCCCCTCATTGGCAGGCAGATTCCCTACCACTGAGCCACCAGGGAAGCCCTCTCCTCTCTTTCTTACTTTTGCCAAATAAGTTCGGATTTCTAAAGAGGGGAACCACACGGGTTAGGTGTTTTCTGATTTTTTTTTTTTTCAGTTTAACAAATAAGAGCTCTGAATAAATTATCTAAAAGCACTCAGCTAGCTAGCAAAGGGAAGGGGCACTCACTGAACCTCAGATATTCTTCTCTAACCCACTGATTTGGGCAGGAAGAGAAGGTATCAGAAACAGTGCAACAGGACTTCCCTGGTGGTGCAGAGGATAAGACTCTGTGCTCCCAACGCAGGGGACCCTGGTTCAATCCCTGGTCAGGGGACTAGATTCCACATGCATGCCACAACTAAGAGCTCACATACCGTAACTAAGGAGGCTGCCTGCTGCAACTAAGACCCAGTGCAACCAAATAAATAAATAATTAAAAAAAATTTTTTTTTTAAAGAAACTGGGCAGAGATTCAATGCCATGATGGTGGGAAGGCAAGAGGTCATCTGCCAAGGCACCACAGAACTAAAATGAGGGATGAGATAACCAGTCGGGGTGCAAAATGCCGTAGAGGGATTACGGAGATTGAGGACTGAGGAAAGGCCATGCTTTCAGTAGTTAGAGGTTCATCAGTGACATCAGGAGTGCAACTTCAGCTGACTTTCTCTGGAGGAAGACAGACTGAAGGGAAGTGGGTGGTGAGGAACTGAGGCAAAAATTTCTTGGAAATGTGAGGACAAACACAGCCTGTGCGTGCGGGGAGGGGGTCCCCTTTGTTTAATACTGTGTTAATGCAGCCATTCGTACATACCCCAACTCTACCTATACAGACTAATCTGGAGAGTATCATATTGCAAAGAATAATCAAAAAATAAAATAAGGACAAAATGTAAAATAAATGAATTCTAAATGAATAATCTCACATCTGAACTGCTTAATATTGTTGAAAAACACACAGTACTTCTAATTTAATTTTTAAAATATGTAAGGTAACATCCCTGAAATGATATATACTAAATGAATTAAAATGCTACTAAAGTAAAAATGAAAGTGGAAGGCATATAAATAAGCAAGGCTTGAAAAGGTGTTTTGTTTTGTTTGTTTGTGTTTTTTTTTGCAGTACGCGGGCCTCTCACTGTTGTGGCCTCTCCCTCTGCGGAGCACAGGCTCCGGACGCGCAGGCTCAGCGGCCATGGCTCACGGGCCCAGCCGCTCCGCGGCGTGTGGGATCTTCCCGGAACGGGGCACGAACCCGTGTTCCCTGAATCGGCAGGAGGACTCTCAACCACTGCGCCACCAGGGAAGCCCTTGAAAAGGTTTTTTGAAAAGGTGAAGGATAACAGTGGTAGCAAATGTGCATCATTTAAATTAAAATGTGCAAAGGCAACAGTAATTTGCCCAAGATATAGAACTTATTAAACATCAAAACAGTTTGGAAAATGGACTGAGGAAAACTATAGCAGTATGTTCTAAAGTCTATTTTTTAAAACACCTAGCCAAATATTATATCTATAGGAATTAGAGAAAAGTCTATATTTAATATGGAAATGCAGTCATTTCCGGTCATCTAAAATGTATTTAATTTAAAGGGACATATACCTAAAAAACAAGCTCCAAAAGTTCTTTTTCTATATACCTACCGCTTGAAGAGACTGCTTCATTCAAAAGTTGGCAGCTTACAATGCTTATAAGACACTCCCAACCGCAAACAGCTGAAGAGGCTTTAAGTTACAGCCAATCAAATAATTTCCTTTCTTCGCTTCTGCACTTTCTTTATGTAAGTCTTTGCCCAGCTCCTAATCACTTACAGTTTGGTAACGCCCAAGTCCAACTGATTTTTGCTCAAATAAAAATTTTAATGCGCTTCAGTTTATCTTTCAACAGTCCTAGCACTGTGTGTCCCAAACCTTTTGAAAGTGATCTTGGATAATTTCGGATATGCTGGAGTAACACTGGCAAACATGCATTACCCAAACACATGCTCAGAATCATGCAGGGAAGGCAAACGTCTAACAAGTTCATAAATATTCGTGAGGACAAAATGCCATAAATTTCATCTGAACTAAATTATCATTTAATGCTATTCTCCTCAAATTTTTGTTAAATAATCTACCTATGTTGTACCATCTTTTTGCCTGTTGAACGTTTATGTTCGTGACAATTTAGTCAATCTAACACTAAAGAAAGCTTTGCTATCATCTTTTTGAAGTTACTGCTAGGTCTTCTCACTATGTCCACTTCTTCACTGAGACTGGGAAATAATTTTACCAGTGCAGAAGCTCTCTGATTAAACAGAATGAGATTCACGTAGTTAATGCAAATGGGTTTTCATCATTTGACACCAAAGGCAAAATTAAAGGGAAAAATTTTACCTGAGTTAGACATTAATTTTCCCCCAAAGAACTTGACACTAAACATATTTGCAAAGCGTGGTGACTATAAAATTTTTGTTTCAGCTCTCCAACTTTGTCCAGTTGTGATTTTTTTCATGCTTTATTAGGGTATAACAGGAACTGTCTCATCCTGATAAGTGACATTCTGGGGTGACTTGTAATACAAACTTAACTCTATCTTCCTGCAATTACTCATTAATTTGCTATTTTGCAAATTAAAAAGAAAGTATGCACACTTAGGAACTGAATACTTACTTTCTGATGGGTAAAGCTTCAATTATACTCTTAGGAAAGCACCATTTCATAACTAAGGTTAGACCCTGTCCCTGAAATAGTATCCCTTTTAGATAAACACTTTAAAAGGCAAACTGATTATGGAACTTTCAGTTAAGGCCTCAAATATGATATCCATGGTTAGCAAGGAAAAGATAGCATGCCTTCATTTTCCAACATTTTAATTTTGGTATTTTGTGTGTGTATTTTCACAGGCCTAAATCCCCTTAATCTTTCTGTTCTAAATCTGCCAATTTAAAACAATAGATATAGCAAATAAAATAATTGGAAAATTCATATTGAAAAGAATCAGAAACCTCCCATCTATCTCCTATATTAAAATGAATGTATCAAACTAGAAACTTAGGTATTAAAAAAAAAACACTTGGTATTTACTTCCTATTAAGATTTCCTTATACATCTTATGATGGATATTTCAAGCTAATTCATATTAACTGCTGTCTTTGAGTTTTGCTCTTTGATAGTATCAAATCATTTCTCTCAAAGCCTTTTTCTCTATAGTATGCAGTGGCTGCCTTCATTAAAAGGAAAAAAAAAAAAAAAAAAAGGTTGAGTGAAATGTAGGCAAAAATCACATGAAATAAGCCTCAGAGCTGTAATGTCTTTTTCATGTTGTCACCTATTTTCCCTATCCTAAGCCTGAATCTGTTCCATCTGCTTAATTATAAGCTCAAAACCCTCTGGGTGGTAAATGACTCTATATTCTGCAATGCACTTAACACATTTTTCATGCTCTATATACTATTAATAATAACAGCAGTAATAACATATATTTTTCTTAAAGGAAAATACGGACATCACAACTGTCACTTAGCCACACTCCCTTTTGTCTTCTTGATAATGCACAATGGAGGGATGGTTACTAAGATCACATGACCACTTCCTTCTGTTCTAATTTTAATTTTCTTTCACGTAGCTCACTTATTTTTCCTCTATGTTTTAATTTATTCTTCCGCTTTCCTTTCCCACCCACACCTATGATCTCCTCCTGAATGCCAAGCAGCATCACTATTTTTCACTGAGTTGCTAAGGAAAATATCCATTTGTGTAGCTTAATTGGCTTAACTACTGCACTAAAGCAGGGCTTCTCAACGTCAGCACTATTAACATTTGGGGCTGCATTTTTTTTTTTTTATAGAGGAGAGCTGTCCTGTGTATTGCAGGATGTTCAGCGGCATCTCAGGACCCTACCGACTAGATGTCAAGAGCACACCCCACCCCACTCCACTACCAGTGAGGACAACCAAAAATGTCTCCAAAAGTTGCCAACTATTCCCTGGGAAACCTCTGTGAGGAGGAGACCTATTGTGATAAGGTAAAGCTGTTCTTTTCAGTATGTCATATTGCTGGAATTAAACAGAGTAAAAATGTGATAAATATGAAGTGAGAATTATATTAAACCTCCCACATATGTACACACATCCTAAAAATATTTTGAATGTGCAGTTCAAGCATTTAAGAAGCCTGAAGTTAATACAAGCAAAAATAAGTAAAACTCCAAAATTTTAGGATTATTTTATTGAAAAAAAAAATGAGTTCTGCTACTTAACTTATGAAAGCTAACCTGGAATAGAGCTCTAAGCAAAGCATTGGCTATGATTTAAGACTCGCTTGTCTAACGTCCAATTAAAATAAATCCTTCTAACAGCACTTTTATAAAATCACTTAGCTTGTTAAAACATATAAAATGTTTGGCTCCCCTGGGCTACATTATGATTAAGGCACATTCAGAGTTGAAAAAATGCTTCTCATTTCACAAGGTCACAGTACATTTAAAAATGAGCTATACTTCACTATTCTCCAAGATTTCTGTGCTTCCTTCACTAAACTAAGCCAAGGTCCCCCTACTTCTGAAATTTACTATAAGTCTGGATACTGTCAAGGAGCATTTAATCTCCAATGCATTTGAAAAGCCTTGTAAATTGCAACCAAAATAACCAAGGCACAACCTTTTCTCTTATTATTTTTCTTTTACGTTTTCTCTCCAACGGTCAGTAAACATGTTTCAACATTAGCTTTCTTTATTTTAAGCACTAATGCAGAAAGCATGAAATAAATATCCTAGACACTTGGGTCTCATAAGAGGCACTGCTTGAGTGCTTGTGAGGTAGTATGTAAGTGTTTAGGCTCTGCAGTTGACCTGGGTTTGAATTCTGGTGCCCAATTCCTCACTAGCTGTGTGACTTTGAGCATGTTACCATCTCTAAGTCTCACTTTCCTTACGTGTAAAAGGCAATAATGTTTGAACTTATTGCATGGAACTGTTGTAAAGTTTGAAAATAAAGGCTTTAGCACATACCCTGAACATAGTGAGGGGGTAACTAGCATTGCAGATTCACTGATCAATGAATGTGCTTCAAAGTCAGTATCTTCTCACATAAAAACTGTGTGCTACCCCTCCCAAATCAGTGTTTTCCTGCATTTCTTTCTATCATCTCTTTTCTCCAGCTATCTGACCAAAACCTGGTCATCCTAGATCCCTCCATTATGCTCACTACCCTCCACTTCCCACCTACCCTCCACTTCCCACCCAAGAAACAATGCTGCCTAGTAACGCTGTCAATATCATCACTAACATTCCAGGTACTAGGCTTTCACCTCCATCAACTCATGTCACCTTCAGCATCTTAGACAGACCTTGTAGCCATCATCTCCTCTTTGTCCCCATCCTGGTTTAGCCCCTCTTCTATGAGGTAGAGAATTACAGACAACTTCTAATTCATCTCATTCTAGTACCCAACTTTTACCCATTCTGCACAGTGAAGCCAGAGTATTTTCTTCTAAAACATGGATCTGATCATTACTTCCCTGCATGAGGTACTGCAAGGTGCCATCCTGTCCGTGACCTTTAGGAGAAACACTAACCCTCAGAGAGGAGCAGACAGGACTTCAGGACTCCAGCCCTGTCTCTCTATCCTATTTGCCAAACAGTGCTCTTTACAGAAACCCATATGCCAACCAGAGCAGACCACCTCCAGGTCCTGACAGGCGACCTCCTTCCTAATACCTTTGTGTGCATTACGACTGCTGTCTGGCATGTCAGGCTCCATGTATCTGTCCATCTAGCTCATTTTTGAAGCCTTTAAGCATCACCGCCTCCCTGCAGCAGTTTCAGAAGTCTCTAGGGCTGAGAGATGGTCCTTCCTCCATATTCCCTTCCCACAACTCCCTGAACCTACTTTAAGAAGCTTACCATGGTAACATAGTATGAGTGTGTTTCGTGTTTCGTAATTGCAATCATTGTTGCTTTTGTTGTGGTCATCCATTTACAATGCTTGGTGTCAATTTATTTATCTCTTGTAAAAATAAAATACAGTGTGTGTGTGTGAAAAAAAAAAACAAGAAGCTTACCATGGTATTGTACATAGCGGTTTTCTTATCTATCACCTGCATTAAAATTTTTTGCTAGACATTAACATAATGTTTGTTTATCTAATTTTTGTTCAAAAAAACTATTGTGTCCAACACAACTAAACTATAAAATATGGCATTAAAGGAGATTCATGCCTATTTCTCACAAAAAAATATCGTGTGCTTGGCGCACAGTAGGCACCCAAAATATGTTTGTGTAAAAGAATGTTTCATTGAATGGGACAAATTCATAAAATATATTTGCGGAAAATTAATAAGTTCCATGTCGTTTCTGAAGGGCCATAATGGACAAAGACATAATCAAATGTCATTTTTAAATGGCTCATACAGCCATAAAAAATACTGCCTTTTAATACAAAATTAAAGATTTATAGCACAGAACTGATTTTCAAGTTCCATCTCATCATTTCTAAACTGGAAGTCCCAACAATCAAAATATGGTAGCCAGATTGTTCTCAGAAGCCAGTGAAACATAAAGAGTGGAACTGTCAATTACAACTTTTATTCCAAAATGTCTGACTCCCTTGTGACATACTGTAGAACTCCCTAAATTATTAACAGACCCTGACACCAGAAGCAGTGGGGACTGCATTTGGGAACTGAACACCACATTTCCTTAGTTCCAAGACTGATGATTCAGAGGGAAAGGAAAGAGGAGGCAGTTATTTTGATCGGTTGGGGGTCTTGGTGCCTTTTGCACCTGAGCTTCTGCTGGTCTCCGTGCTCTCTGTGGGTGCAGGCCGGCAGGCCCCTATGTCTCACTCTTGCTGCCTCTGCTGACAGCTTCTCTGTGTGACAACTTGGAATCCCAGCAGTGAAGTGTGAAAAAAAGACACAGGGAACAATTGGAATGGAAATTTCAAACTGTAGTCGTATTTTTTTAAAGATTTGAATGCATTAAACGTCTAGAAAATAGCTTCCTTGGTAGGGCTCACAGATAGGGATGGAAGAATAAACAGGACAAATCAAATTCAGTTATCATTTCGCAGCCATGCTCTATACAACCCTGACTGTCCTTATGACCCGGAGTCCTTGATCAACTGTTCTGACTCAAGTCAATGTCAACTGTTTGACCTTTTCAAAACCAAAGCTTCCCCAGAAGCCTGTGCTTCTTTTGCTTTGTGGTTTGTTCTTCAAATAGAAGTAAAAATTTAAAAAAACAAAAACAAAAAACTCTTTTGGCGTAAAATGCGATGGAAGAAGCCAAACTCCCTTGTTTCTTCGTAATTCAGCTCGTGTCTCCTCTCTTGCTCTAGCTCTCTCATGCTCTCCCCCCGTCATGTCTTTCTCCATGTCTCTCTTAGGAGGGTTCCAGAGCCCAAGTTCAAGGAGGGTGAAAGTGAGCCTTGCTGAGGTCTCCGATAAATATTTTTCTATCGTAAAACTGATAAAGTATTTTGATCCATGCTTGCTCTCAAAAGGATAAAATTCCAGAGAAGAGAAGGAGTACTATTATAAACCCCTATTGCCTAGATCCCTTTCCAGTACAAATGGTTCTGAAAAGCGCTATGTATTTTCCAGTGGTTTTTTCCAGAACAGACTCCTGTATGTGTAAAACTAAACATATAGGCATAGATGCATAAAAACACACAGCACATTTATACCTATTCTAATAACAAATAAAATTGATGGCATGATTTTGAACCTGTTTTCTAAGGTATGGGTTAAAGGGAAGTGTACGAGTAGCAAAGGTAATTTAAACAACCTAAAATAAGAAGCTTTGATAAAAAATAAAATTAGGTACACAAATATGCACTGACCACTCTATCCCTATAATGTATATGTCGCAACATAACTGAGAAAAACCCTCTCAGGAATTTGTGAGTTAAACTGATAACTTTGCTGGAGGCACATGTAGCGTAGGGATGGAAACTGATATGTGGAAGACCAGAAGATGACAGCACAGGAACAGAAACCCTTAGCCTCAACAGCCTGCAAAAAGGATTCCATCTTTAGTAGAAGGAACCATAGTTGACTGCTACTGAATTCTGAGAATCACAAAGTAATGAATTCTCATCCAACTTCTAGCAGCATCCCACCACCTCAAAGCAGTTTGTTCATTATCATTCAATTTCAGCAAATCACATTCTCTTGACTTGATTTCTGACCTGGAAATTGAGATATTTAAATTGTTCTCCAAATTCCTATTTCTAAAACTGTTTCAAAATTCCTATACTTTCCACAACTATGAGAAAATAAGTGAGCTACAAAGGCACCCTTTCCTGCGCTGTGATCGACTTTGCTATCTATAAGCACGGTTTCAATAGAGGCTTCCTACCACCATTACTGGGTATATATGAGGCTATAATTTTATTGATACTATGCCTTCAACTCCTGAGTCAATGTTGCTTTAAAACTGCTAAATATGTTCTCTTTCAAAGGACTCACCAACTATGTTACTGAAAAAGCACGTGGTTTAGGAAATAAATATTTATGACCAATACTGAGATTCAGAAGTGAAAGAACAAATAATGCATGATATTCTCTCCAATGAGACATTTGCCATGACTGAGATCACTGCCAAAGAAGGCTTTGTTCTCCATTTATCCCTCCTGCCAACTCTTCCTTCATCTGTGGATAGGCTACAGTACTGAATAAATATAGCGTAAGATGTGCATTTTAAACCACTCAATTTAATAAAAGGTTCTCATATTTATAAATTACTAATTCTAATTACCAAAGTCTTTTAGTTTATGCTGCAAATCTATTAGAGAAGGGATAATCAATTGGCCAGGAAGTAAATTAATCTCCTTCAAGTATTTAATGTAACCTAAATACTTAGGTTATTAAGTATTAAATTAAAGGAAATTAAATGTATTGAAATTAAATGTATTGAAAATTTCTTATAAATCTTACTTTATATATTAAATAACATGGCTCTGTTATTTCTACTATATAACTGGAAATATATCATTTAAAATAATAACTAATATGTTATAAAGTCAACTTAATTAATCAGAAGGGAAATAAAAGAAACTGCTGCAAAAGGTATAAGAAGCATAAAGAGCTAACACTGGAAACTACTGTTGCAAAGAATCCACAGTTTCCAATTATACCACCTGTTCCTCCTCAAAAGCTAATTAAAGTGCACCTTAGGAAACATAATCTTCTACAACTTTAATTACATCTCTTCCTTTATTCCTCAAAAGAGAAACGACTACAACTCCCAGGGTATACTTTCTCACTCAGCTACCAGTGTGTCTTCTCCCTTACTGATTGATTCTTTCTTCTTGACAACATGAGTGGCTACCCGTCTTTCCATATAGGTGAAATCATGAGGTTCAAAATCCACTAAAGGCATAATTTCAGAGCTATTAAACTCAACGATAATTTTATATTTATACCTTTCTCTCCCTCTCTCTCTATATATAAATATATATATATATACACACACATATATACACACAAATATATACAACATGTATCTACATCTATATACTGTGATATTATATATGCATATATTTATACTATCTAGATAAATCTGGATATTTTATATATATATATTTCAATATCTATATCTCTCTATTCCCCAAACAAACTGTGATATGCATCTTCTTGCAAATACATTATTTGGCATTCAGAACTAATTTTTTATGGAAACAATATCACACATTCCTAGGCTACCCCATCAAAGTCTTATAAACCCATCCTACAGTTATAGTATAGGCTCCACAGCACTAACTTGAGCTTCAGGGCCCTGGAAGGGGAAGCCATGTTGTGACAAAAGGAGTAGGACCATGGAGGATGGGACAGGGACGAGGAGAAAGAATGTGTTTTCCTCCATTTCCTAGGTTCAAAACTCTGAAACAGACACATTTTGGCATCTCTCCTCTCCCTTCCTCCACCCGTCTCCCGACTTTGTTAAGTGTCCTCAAGTGCCCTCCATGTCCGCCTGGAGACCTCTATTGAGGTCACGTCATTCCCAGTCATTCCTATGCCAATGTTTCCTCAGTTTCCCTGTCTCATCATCCACGGACCCAGATACTCAATGTAGAGGAACTGTCACAGACGTTAGGAATTAATTTTCTGTTCATTAAAACACTGTAACCACACCAAACACATTTATATATTTCTCAAAAAACATACTTGGAAATGCAAATAAGAAATAATTTGAAAGAACTGTACCTAGTGAGCCAAAAAAAAAGGTAGAGAGAGAGAACAGATTCAGTAGGTTATGCACAGGTTAGTCTGATCAATGGCCTGACCACAAAGTTGCTAACTTGAGATGATCTTGTTATTTCCAGCTTTGACCTTTCCACTGAAAAAAAAATGACTGTATCTTTAAAAGCTTTATTCCTCAATCCGCACCCCACCACACAGAGACATACTTATTTTTTATTCTGAATGCACAGAGGAAGCTTCTCCAACAAAGACCAGGTTAGCAGCAGAAGGAAATGGTGATGCGAGGCTCTCAACCCTCAGGGAGGTATGGGAGCCACAGGTAAGTTAGTTCTAACAGAGACCCCACTGTAAACATTCTTTGAATGATGACCGTGAAATACTCATCCTGGAAGATAAATTCATTTTTCCACTGCCATTGCTGTCTGCAGCAAAATATTCAATGCAAAAACCAACAGCAGCAATATCTGCTCATTATCACCCTGCCCCCCTTAAAACACGTACAATTCTTGTTTTTGTTATTATATTTTTGGGGCTCCCTACAGCTCTACAAGGTACTGGATAAGTGGTGACTATAGCACAAGACAATGTACAACTACCTCCACAAAGCTCTGAGAACATTTCCCCACAAATCACAGGAAAATACACACACACACACACACACACACACATATATATATATATATATATATCCCCTTAAATTTAAAATACCACCACTTTATATCCTGCATTTATGATGGTAACATGTATGTATCACGGTCAATAGGGCAGCAAAATAGCAGTAAGGGCACATTCATCATTTAGTACAAGCTGGACCACAGCAATGCGTAAAATACATGTGGTTCATCTAAACACTATAAAAATGCATTATGTATTAGGCAAACAACAAACAGTGTTTTAACACTAGAGAAGCCTCAGTAGGAATGTACATTTATTGATTAAGCCCCTTCAACAGGACTCTGACTCCTGCAGGGATACACACCCTTAGCATCACAAACAAAAACTAACAACTGGAGCTCCCACAGAGGAAGTCTGAACTTGAGCTTTAAATAATTAACACTTTTTTCTTCCCTTAACTTACACCTATGGAGATTTGTTGTCAATAGTTAAACAAAGGTGTTACCCTAGTCATAGCAGCTGATTTGTAAAGCTCTCCCCTTATTAAAATATTGGGCAGAACAACTCATTAGAGGAAAATTAAGGAGAGTAAAATGGGATACAACATGTCTGCATGAGTATGTTCTCATTAAATATCAGAGATTTGGACATATTACATCAAGAGGCATTTTTGTTCTATTCTGTAAGTACAGGGATCAGACGTTCTTTAGCTCCTCTCACATGGTCCTATTATGATTATTTTGAGGTTTTGTAAAGTTGTTGTTTGTTTTTTTATAGTGGGGGAGTTTATGCTGTTGCTGTTTTCGGTTTTAGCATTTGATTGTTTTTAAGATTCAAGACTATGGCTTCCTGACTCTAAAAAAGAAAATGCCTTCAGGCATTTAAACCTAGATTCTGGATAGATGAGTTTTCACCATAATTTCCAGAGCAGCATTTCAAATTATTGCTTTAACAAGTCTCCAGAAGTTCCACATCTGATTTTTCGGAGAGGACTTTAAAGAACAGCAAGCTTGGAAGAACAGGTGGGCCTAGTTCAAGAAGGCCCGCCACTTTCGGCTGCCACACATGAATCTGTGCTTCCTGCATATGTTACGATGTCTGTCCAAGGGGATCCCCTTCAACTCTATTCCAATCTGACCCTGCATTCATGATGTGTCTATCAGGTTTGAACATCAAATTTTCAGAAACACAGGGGAAATCTGAGACCCTTTAAGGTCAGCTTCTTTGAGAAATGGAACTTCATAACTTGGATAAACATCTCTTTCATGGAATCACTCCTGTCTCAAAAAAAAAAAGATTACATATATCTATATCTCTATATTGATAAAGATACACACATCTATATGTATGTGCATAAACACACACACATACCTAGAAAAGACAATTCCAGTAGCCTTCCATCGCCTGCAAACCAGTTCACATTATGCAACCTAGCATCAAGGAGTTTCCATATCCGGCCGCAGCATGCCTTTCAGAACGTATCTCCATATATCATACAGAAAAAAAAGGAGGAGGAAGAGGAGGAAGGAGAGGGAGAGGGAGAAGCAGGAGGAGAAATAATAATAAATAAAGTCCTTCTTGATCCAAACATTGTCTTCTTGTGGCCGCCTGTATCTTCCAAAGATTCACATATCCCATCCGGTAAGCTTTCTGCCCACGGATTGGGGTACTCTGTTCCCTCCTCTTGAATCAGGGTGAGGGGGAGAGGCTGCACTGGCCACAGAGCATGCTAGAAGTGATGCTGTGTGACTTTCGAGGCTACGTCACAAAAAGATACAGCTCTGCCAGCAAACCTCCTGGCCGTGTCTCCCCTCCCTCCTCTCCCCTCACCTCTGTCACCAATGCTCTCTCACAACAGGCACTTTAGGAGCCCTAGGCAAGATGTAAGAGTTCGGACCACTTTGAAGTTGCCATGCTGGAGAGCACTCATGGGAAGGCCACATACAGGTAAAGAGAGAGATGCCCCAGGAGACCTAATCGTACCAGACTTCCCCAAATGGTCGAGACTTTCCAACATGAGCCAGAGGATGCATCAACAAGTAAGCCTTCAGATGATTCCCTTTGCCTCCTTTAGTCTCCCTGCTACAGCCCATGACACTGTGGAGGAGAGAAAAGCCATATCTACTGTGCCCTGTCTGAATTCCTGACCTACAGAGTGTGTGAACATAAGAAATGGCTTTTTTTAAGCCACCAAGTTTTGTGTAATTTATCACACAGCTATAGTAACCAGAACACTCCCTCACTGCTATGTTGTCAGCAAACCCAGTTCTTTGCACAAACACATTTATTACATGCCAAGAACCGTATTTTGTATACTACTACTTCTCCTCACAACCATTTTGCAAATCATTCTTATTTTACAGATGAGAACTACAGGGCCCAGAAAAGCTAATAACGTGTTCACTGTCACACAGCTGAAAGTTGGAGTCAAGATTAGAACCGAGGTTCTTCTGACTGTAATGCCCACGATCCTCTTTCCTTCCTTGCCTCACCCTGAAAGTCCACACTGCAGGAGAAATCATGAGACTAAGGTCCCAGCTGTTGTACAGAGCTCAGAAAAACTAACTTCACTCATTTCTCCCTTTTTAACTAACCTCAATCAAAGACAATGAAGTACATCTTTTACAGATTAACACCAAATTATAGCTATCCTAGACATGTTGAAACAAAATATTATATGAATTAAGGAGTTAAAGCTGATTAACAGGAAACTCTTTAGGAAGAAGAGACTTATTTTGAACAATATTAAGGGTGCCTGCTGTGTTTTGATTTTAAGGGTTACAAACTGCACTTTGACAAAAGTGCTCCTATGAATTATAATTACATTCATTTATTTCACAATGAATGTTTTCATTCAAAGAATTTTACTGCTCTCTGTGGGCATATGATTAATATGCATGTGCTCAGACAATATTCACAAACTTCACGGTCCTAGAGACAGAAAGAAGTGATCAGCTCCCCCCAGTCTGAGGTTGTTCTGAGTGAATTTCTGCCCCTGTAAAGAAGCTCTTCTGGGAATGGGCCATGTTTGCATCCGAAGCTGGATGTCAGAATACCCTTCGGTCCTGATATTTTCAAAGGCAAAAGCATTATATTTTTATTCCAATGGATCAAGCTTTTAAAAAGTCATCCTTATATTCTGGAGCCTTCAAGAAAAAGCTTTTCTTTGGCAGTGAATGAAAACAAAGGCAAAAGATGAAAGGAATCATCCTTTAAAGGAAACAAAAAGGCCTCTACAAAGAAGTGCGTAAATGTAGAAAGTGGGGAAAAAAGATGCATTATATTTGGAGTGAGAGTAGAGGAGAAGGAAGGCCCAATGGACCAATCGTCTTCCTTTACTAGTGTTAAAGTTTTGGGGGAGAAAATCACTTTTGAAGGTTGCATGAACAAAACTGACAGCCAGGAGCTTAAAATACTCACAGCCACAATGTTTCCACTTTGCGGGGGTTCCAGGAGAACTCCTGTGGGCAAACTCTGCATGTATTAACAGACTGAGTGTGATGTGTCTATCTCAAGGCAACAAACACATCAGGAATAAGTTGGAAACCAGCCCATATTTTGGTTTTATAGGATGTCAATCAACTGGTGGGGCTGATTTTTGCCATAAATGGCCTATATTTAAACTGACTGAATGGTGGACTTGTATAAATACTGTACAAGGCTAATGACAGAGAAGTATACAGAATTGGCAGTGCTCAAAAATATCAAGCAAAAATATTGCCACCCAAGAGGACTAGGCCAATATAAATGAACCAAGTCTAGTCACATCTTCATTTTCAGGCTGAAATCTTTCCCTAACAGTACCTTCACAGGAGGGAGTTTCTGTTTACAAAAACTGCCAAATCAACACCATGTTCCCCTCTATTATGCCACAATTCTGGTCTCTGCCTTCAAAATTAAAAGACTGAAGCCAGATTAGGCTGTTTTCTTTTAAATTCCAGTTTCAGTTGCTCTCAGAAGCTCATTTTAAGAAACATCTGTCCAATCTGACTCTTGGGAAGATGTTCAAAAACGAGTGTCCTCATTTGAATGCTAAGGGACTCTCCTAAGGGAGACAACAGTCCTTTGAAAGCAAGCAAACACTGTCAAAACACCCACAATCCTCGAACTTCTTAATCAAGTTCAATGACCAGTGCAAAATATGACCTAGTTTCATCCTTCATCAAAAAAAGAATTGTCTGCTTCCCTGACACCTTCTAAAACACCATGCTGTTTTCATGTTAAGAACCTAAGTATTCAGTGACCAGTTAGTTTGGAGGCAACCTTGGTCAAGTCTAAGATTATACAGAGGAGATTCAAGATTGAACACAGCTAACCTGGAATTTGAGTTTGTGTGCAATACATATGCACAAACCCACACATGAGATGTGTGTATGTAGGTGGAGGGTGAAAATTCTCCAAGTTCAGGTCCACAACACAATCATCTCATGAAGAATTAATACACGTTCTAATTCTTGATGAAAGGGATCCAAATAGGTTACTAAATACTCACTGTATTTCAGACATGATCACACACATTGTCTACACCTAATGCTCTTTGATCTTTACAAAAATTTTGTAAGGTGGGATGCAGCTTCGTTGTGGAGATAAACAAAAGGAGAGTCAAAGAGGCTAAAAACATGCCCATGTTCATATTGTTAAAAATGGCACAGCTGGGATCTGGACCAGAGTTACTTTGAGTAAGAGGCTCGGGAACTCAGTCCTACCAAGCAGCCATACTAATAGAAGTAATAAAGAGTACCAAAAGAAAGAAAAGATAAAATATCATCTGTGATTTACTGAAACCACCGAGAACAAAGAAAGCCAAGTTTTGATGCATTTAAAAACAACTGCCTAAGGCACAGGCTAAATGTTGAAAGCTAGCTATCGGAACTTTATATTTTATCAAGGCAGAGAACCAAACAAAATTAGATCAACTAGAGCAAACCATTAAAACTTTTAAACTTCTCTATGAAGCTAATGTATAAGATATAGTATTTCCTTTGGGAGAGAAGACTCTATGTAAGATTGGTTTTTCACTCTTTTGATTGAAAGAAAAGTAAATTAAAGTTCTCCTGGGAGACTTTCGATACCATTCCAAAGAACAAGAAACACCCTGGACATATTTCTGAAAGCAGCAAGTTGCTAGACTCTACTGAAAAATATTCCATATGTATTGTTTGTTAAATCAAATTCAGTCCTTAGATTTTACAAATTTAAGGGAATATCTGGAACACCTGGCAGAAAGCATTCTGTATATGTATATATATATGTATATGTATAAAATATACATATAAATATATTGTATCCTGCACTAGGTTTTAAACTATTTTCTTTCAAGCTTTCCCAATTTCTTATATTAAAATTTGTCATGTCCTGTCTAAAAACTCTGCCAGAAACTTATGAGGGATGAAAAAAAATCTTCAAATTGACTCAGAAATGAAACTGTGGCATTTTCAAAAGAAAACCAAGAAGAATGCCCTTTAAGCAGAGTTCAGTGAGGACAACACAAACCATATGTTCCAGGTATGTGATGTGAACCACATGGTCCATGAGGCTTCTTGAACTTGATATGCTCCACCTGAAGTGCCAACAACAACAGACAACAATATTTACTGTGACTCCAGTTACAGTCAAGGTTGACGGAAATGTGGGCTCTGTGAGCCTCGGTCGAAGTGTTTAATGTCAACCAAGAAAACTGACATTTTGGGGTGCAATATCACTATCCAAAGCAAACACGTGGGATAGGGAAAAGGCAAACACTAACTTCTGAATTAAAATAAGAGGACCTTGGGTATAACAGGAGCAGCTACTTGGCTTTTCTCAGTGTACGTATCCCCTGAGAATTTTATACACATCAGACTCTCCATTTTGTAGATGGTGAAGTTGTTTAATTAAGAATTGAGAGGCCTGGGTTGAAATCTTTGCTCTTTAATTATCCATATGTGTAACATCTTGGAAGATCAAAAAATAAGCAATTGAGGTATATCACTTTCACTGACTTCTGAAATTCTGGCTGCCTGAAAAATTATTTTTTTTTATAATAAAAAGTTCACTATATAGTGACAATACGATAATTTGCTGGTTTAAAAGCTAGGATTCCAACTGCATAAATAAATCACCTTAATCCACTTACTTGTCCCTGAGAAGTAAATTGATAATATTACATAATGTACCAAGTTTACATACACAAGGGATAAATGTATTTTTAACTATCCTTTATTTCCTTCTTATCCTTCTCACACCTCATAACCCCTTATTCTCTTCGTAAATGGGTAAGGTCAAATGATAAATACACTAGGTTATTTAGATATGTGCTAAAAAGGGAAAAAATGTAAGATGGTATCAAGATAGACGTACATCTTGAAAGATACTTCCTTTAAAAAGGAAAATATTTAGTAAAAATAGAGATATTTAGAAGTGGATATAGTTATTTTCCTATTAAACGAGGAGAAAGTGCTCCTTAAAAAAGTACAAAAAGTAAATTATCTAGCCACCCAAGTACACAGACATTGTGAATACTGTCAGATGGAGTGAAAGTAGCCTGGATTCAGGTCCGTCTCTAGTCCTTCTGTGCACTAACTAGTACTGTGGTCGCTAAGAGAATCCAAACACAGCAAAGGGGATAAAGAACACAGCCTCACAACTAGCTGCTGGACAATCATTGACAGGAAGACACTGGAACTCACCAAAAAGACACCCCACATCCAAAGACAAAGGAGAAGCCACAATTAGACGGTAGGAGGGGCACAATCACAGGAAAATCAAATCCCATAACTGCTGGGTGGTAGACTCACAGACTGGAGAACACTTATACCACAGAAGTCCACCCACTGGAGTGAAGGTTCTGAGCCCCACGTCAGGCTTCCCAACCTGGGGGTCCGGCAAAGGGAGGAGGAATTCCTAGAGAATCAGACACTGAAGGCTAGAAGGATTTGACTGCAGGACTTCGACAGGACTCGGGGAAACAGAGATTCCACACTTGGAGGGCACACACAAAGTAGTGTGCGCATCAGGACCCAGGGGAAGGACCAGTGACCCCACAGGAGACTGAACCAGACCTACCTGCTAGTGTTGGAGGGTCTCCTGTAGAGGTGGGGGGTGGCTGTGGCTCACCGCGGGGACAAGGACACTGGCAGCAGAAGTTCTGGGAAATACTCCTTGGTGTGAGAACTCCCAGAGTCTGCCATTAGCCACACCAAAGAGCCCAGGTAGGCTCCAGTGTTGGGTTGCCTCAGGCCAAACAACCAACAGGGAGGAAACCCAGCCCCACCCATCAGCAGTCAAGCAGATTAAAGTTTTACTGAGCTCTGCCCAACAGAGCAACAATCAGCTCTACCAACCACCAGTCCCTCCCATCAAGCCTCTTAGATAGCTTCATCCACCAGGGGCAGACAATGGAAGCAAGAAGAACTACAATCCTGCAGCCTGTGGAACAAAAACCACATTCACAGAAAGATAGACAAGATGAAAAGGCAGAGGGCTACGTACCAGATGAAGGAACAGGATAAAACCCCAGAAAAACAACTAAATGAAGTGGAGATAGGCAACCTTCCAAAAAAGAATTCAGAATAATGAGAGTGAAGATGATCCAGGACCTTGGAAAAAGAATGGAGGCAAAGATTGAGAAGATTAAAGAAATATTTAACAAAGACCTAGGAGAATTAAAGAACAAACAAACAGAGGTGAACAATACAATAACTGAAATGAAAACTACACTAGAAGGACTCAATAGTAGAATAACTGAGGCAGAAGAATGGATAAGTGACCTGGAAGACAGAATGGTGGAATTCACTGCTGTGGAACAGAATAAAGAAAAAAGAATGAAAAGAAATGAAGACAGCCTAAGAGAACTCTGGGACAACATTAAACACAACAACATTCACATTATAGGGGTCCCAGAAGGAGAAGAG
>NC_041222.1:51381872-51382445 GCF_002837175.3 Physeter macrocephalus
GGAGGCTAAACAATACGTTACTAAATAACCAAGAGATCACTGAAGAAATCAAAGAGGAAATTAAAAAATACCTAGAGACAAATGACAATGAAAAAACGATGATCCAAAACCTATGGGATGCAGCAAAAGCAGTTCTAAGAGGGAAGTTTATAGCTATACAAGCCTACCTCAAGAAACAAGAAAAATCTCATATAAACAATTTAACCTTACACCTGAAGGAAACAGAGAAAAATCATATCAAGCATCTTTTCTGACCACAACGCTATGAGATTAGAAATCAATTACAGGGAAAAAAATTTTAAAAAACACGAACACATGGAGGCTAAACAATACGTTACTAAACAGCCGAGAGATGACTGAAGAAATCAAAGAGGAAATTAAAAAATACCTAGAGACAAATGACAATGAAAAAACGATGATCCAAAACCTATGGGATGCAGCAAAAGCAGTTCTAAGAGGGAAGTTTATAGCTATACAAGCCTACCTCAAGAAACAAGAAAAACCTCAAGTAAACAATCTAACCTTACACCTAAAGGAACTAGAGAAAGAAGAACAAACAAAACCCAAAGTTAG
>NC_041222.1:51382738-51383063 GCF_002837175.3 Physeter macrocephalus
TGAATAAAATTAGAAATGAAAAAGGAGAAGTTACAACAGACGCTGCAGAAATACAAAGCATCCTAAGAGACTACTACAAGCAACTCTATGTCAAAAAAATGGAAAACCTGGAAGAAATGGACAAAGTCTTAGAAAGGTATATCCTTCCAAGACTGAACCAGGAAGAAATAGAAAATATGAACAGAACAATCACAAGTAATGAAATTGAAACTGTGATTAAAAGTGTTCCAACAAACAAAAGTCCAGGACCAGATGGCTTCACAGGTGAATTCTATCAAACATTTAGAGAAGAGCTAACACCCATCCTTCTCAAACTCTTCCAAAA
>NC_041222.1:51383261-51436981 GCF_002837175.3 Physeter macrocephalus
CTGTCAGTGTTTGCAGATGACATGATACTATACATAGAGAATCCTAAAGATGCCACCTGAAAACTACTAGAACTAATCAATGAATTTGGCAAAGTTGCAGGACACAAAATTAATGCAGAGAAATCTCTTGCATTCCTATACACTAATTATGAAAAATCTGAAAGAGAAATTAAGGAAACACTCCCATTTACTATTGCAACAAAAAGAATAAAATACCTAGGAATAAACCTACCTAGGGAGACAAAAATCTGTATGCAGAAAACTATAAGACACTGATGAAAGAAATTAAAGATGATACCAACAGATGGAGAGATATACCATGTTCTTGGATTGGAAGAATCAATATTGTGAAAATGACTATACTACCCAAAGCAATCTACAGATACAATGCAATCCCTATCAAATTACCAATGGCATTTTTTAAGGAACTAGAACAAAAAATCTTAAAATTTGTATGGAGACACAGAAAACCCCGAATAGCCAAAGCAGTCTTGAGACAAAAAAAAGGAGTTGGACGAATCAGACTCCCTGACTTCAGAGTATACTACAAAGCTACAGTAATCAAGACAATATGGTAATGGCACAAAAACAGTAACATAGATCAATGGAACAAGATAGAAACCCCAGCGATAAACCCACACACCTATGGTCAACTAATCTATGACAAAGGAGGCTAGGATGTACAATGGAGAAAAGACAGTCTCTTCAATAATTGGTGCTGGGAAAACTGGACAGCTACATGTAAAAGAATGAAATTAGAACACTCCCTAACACCATATACAAACATAAACTCAAAATTGATTAGAGACCTAAATGTGAGACTGGACACTATAAAACTCTTAGAGGAAAACATAGGAAGAACACTCTGACATAAATCACAGCAAGATCTTTTTTGATCCACCTCCTAGAATAATGGAAATAAAAACAAAAATCAACAAATGGGACTTAATGAAACTTCAAAGCTTTTGCACAACAAAGGAAACCATAAACACGACGAAAAGACAACCCTCAGAATGGGAGAAAATATTTGCAAAGGAATCAACGAACAAAGGATTAATCTCCAAAATATATAAACAGCTCACGCAGCTCAATATTAAAGAAACAAACAACCCAATCCAAAAATGGGCAGAAGACCTAAATAGACATTTCTCCAAAGAAGACATACAGATGGCCAAGAAGCACATGAAAAGCTGCTCAACGTCACTAATTGTTAGAGAAATGCAAATCAAAACTACAATGAGGTATCACCTCACACCAGTTAGAATGGGCATCATCAGAAAATCTACAGACAACAAATGCTGGAGAGGGTGTGGAGAAAAGGGAACCTTCTTGCATTGTTGGTGGGAATGTAATTGATACAGCCACAATGGAGAACAGTATGGAGGTTCCTTAAAAAACTAAAAATAGAATTACCATATGATCCAGCAATCCCACTACTGGGCATTACCCAGAGAAAACCATAATTCAAAAAGACACATGCACCCCAATGCTCATTGCAGCACTATTTACAATAGCCAGGTCATGGAAGCAACCTAATGCCCATCGACAGATGAATGATAAAGAAAATGTGGTACATATATACAATGGAATATTACTCAGCTATAAAAAGGAACGAAATTGGGTCATTTGTTGAGACGTGGATGGATCTAGAGACTGTCATACAGAGTGAAGTAAGTCAGAAAGAGAAAAACAAATATCGCATATTAACGCATGTATGTGAAACCTAGAAAAATGGTACAGATGAACCAGTTTGCAGGTCAGAAGTTGAGACAAAGATGTAGACAACAAATGTATGGACATCAAAGGGGGAAAGCCACGGGGGGCGGGGCGGGGGGATGGTGGTTGATGAATTGGGCTATAGGGATTGACCTGTATACACTGATGTGTATAAAATTGATGACTAATAAGAACCTGCTGTATAGAAAAAGAAAATAAAATGTAAAAACAAAAAAGAAATAGGGAAAGCCAATCTTTGGTGTTAGTATTTAGGATCATAGTTACCTATGAAGGACTTGTGAATGAAAGTGGGAAAGAAGAGGTGTTTTAGAGTGCTAGTATTAACATAGTGAGTTCAATTTGTATAAAACTGTGAAGCTGTTCACTTAAGTTTGTGCACCTTTTGCTTGTATGTTGTGTGTCAGTAAAAATTTTACGCAAAATAAAAAATATGTAAATATAAATGTACACAAACACACAAAAAGAACACAGCCTCTGAATTTCCCAGTTCAAATTCTGGCTTTGCCACTTAGTTTCTAAGCCTAAATTTTATTTTCTCAGCCCAGAGTCAGCCTCAACTTATCCTAAAACCTACTTCATAAATTCAGTATATAATTTCAATTACACATATGTCTACAGCTTTAAGAACAGCATCCAATATACATTAAGCCCTGATTAAATCTATGCTGTTATTAGTGGTAGGAATGGTTCTGTTACTATTAAAACTCTGTAACTCATATTTTTCAGGTTCCTTAATCATTTCACATGGGCCATGATGACCTTTGCAACTGATGCATTTTCCAAAAGAACCAAGCTATTCATCCACAGTTAAATGAGATTAAGAGAAATGCAAGAGTATTCATTGAACTATGTTCTATTTTCCCATCCATAAAATGAATGAGTTTGTCCAAGTAATCTCTAAAGTCCCATGTAGGTCTATGTCTTTATTACTCTAAACATATATGCCCATATTCATATCATTAACATGCATGTGAATGCATTTGAAGGATCTTCCCAATTTTATACGTCAGTGCATATAAAATTGAAACATGGGCAAAAAAAAGAGGCTCTTCAAAATTACTGATTAGAAGCAAGACAGTTTCATTAAAGCTTTAATTTCACTCCTCTTGAACAATTGAGATGTCTAAGTCAGGTTAAAGTGACTCAGAGTCATCCTTACAAAAATAAAAAATTGCTAAAGTACAGAAATAAGATTCTAGTTCTATTTGGCAGCCATCTGATAACCAAAAACCGAGTGGCTAGGAAGATAGAGCTAGAAACAGAGTATGAATAAGTGACTACTGAGAAGGGAATTTCTCTCCCTCTGTGTTGATTAGTTCACTTCTTGCTACCTGAAGGCTTACTGGAATAATCTGTGGAATCAAAGGGAGTGATATGCTATTTGGTCTCCTCTGCTTTAGAATGTTACTGTTTCTGTACACATTGAGCTAAAAGGGAATACTTATTTGGACAAATTGTTTTTTTAAATTCCTCCCGAAGTAATAACACTGGGTTATTTTCAAACATACATGACTTAGCATAGATTTCTTCTTTAAAATCTTTAAACCTAAAATTGAATTCAGCAATTTATCAATGGGCTAATTTACTTAAGAGAACACACAGCATATTCCTCATAAAATGGAACAAAATTGTTCAAAAGTGATGTTAAAATTAAAAAAGATAGTAAGGAAGTGATGGAGAGGCAAGGAAAAAGCAAAAATCGGACAGAAAAGACAGAGAAATATCAATTTTACTACAGTACTGAAAAAATGTCTGGGGAATGAGTAAATTCTGAAAAAAAGTGTGAGCAATTAACTGGTAAAATTTTGATTTGGGTAAAATTTCTTTTTATACAAGTTTGAAGATGGAGAATCTGTTATTTAATTTCAATATTCAAAGTATGATGAAGTACTCTGAATATTCAAGTATCAAACCTTTTTTTAGAATCGACAATTTTAATCTGCTCTCTTTAGCAACTTGATAATAAGTAGAGAAATGAATTTGAGTGTAATGTTTCCCCCTTTCTCTTCCCACATCAAGGGAGGCACTAATGAATCTTTAAAGGCAAATGTTTAAGAACAACAGAAGGGAAATTACTAATCCTCTATTAATTAAGAGTTCAGAGTAGAAAACAATTTAGAAACTAAGTGGGGAAAAAAGGTTTTAAAACATTAAACAATTTTTTTAAATAAATTTATTTATTTATTTATTTTTTGCTGCGTTGGGTCTTCATTGCTGCATGCGGGCTTTCTCTAGTTGTGGCGAGTGGGGGCTACTCTTCATTGCAGTGCGCGGGCTTCTCATTGCGGTGGCTTCTCTTGCTGTGGAGCACAGGCTCCAGGCACGCAGGCTTCAGTAGTTGTGGCACGAGGGCTCAGTAGTTGTGGCTCGCGGGCTCTAGAGCACAGGCTTAGTAGTTGTGGCTCACGGGTTCTAGAGCGCAGGCTCAGTAGTTGCGGCGCACGGGCTTAGTTGCTCTGCGGCATGTGGGATCTTCCCAGACCAGGGCTCGAACCCGTGTCCCCTGCATTGGCAGGCGGATTCTTAACCACTGTGCCACCAGGGAAGTCCCATAGTAAACAACTTTTGATATAACTATTCCTCATAGCCTCAACCTCAAATATTCCCCATGGCTATTGCTCTAAAATATGTACTGCCTCATTTGAAGTGAGAAGAACCCAGTAATAGTCGAATTAAAGGAGTAGTTTGGACAATGGGTATCCAAAACTACTAGCTTCTCCCTCCCCACCTGCTTTATCCTGCTTCCAGGGATAAAATTCCTGAGGGGAGTGTCTTGAGCCCCATGAACAGAATGACTGTGATGCAGTTTCCTTTAGAAAGAAAAGGAAAGTGTTATGATCCATTAGTAGTGCCTGTCTTGAACAAGGGAGCGAGAGAATAGTAGCAGCAATGTGAAAAGGAGAAAGAAATGAAAAAGCTTCTCCTAGTTGGTCAGAATTTTTATAAATTCTGGAATTCCACAAGTCTTTTGGCATCTTCATGTTGTAAGAATTCTACTGAATTTGAAAGTGTTTTGCCTCAATATACTTTTGGTACAAAAAGCATTCTAAACTATCTTTGAAGCTGTAAAATAGTAACCAGATTCCATGAGGCCAAACAATTTTTGCTTCAGGATCTGCCAGCTTACTTAAAATAACTTGATCATGACTTCCTTTCACATTTTTATTGTGGTGTGATCAAACAGTCCTGTAATCTAATACTAACTTTCTACCAAAAGCAACTTTATGCAACTTTTCATTCCCTTCCCTATTAGTCCTATCTCATGCCAAGAATATATTGGCTTATGTTTCAAAATGAAAGCCTTGAAATAGGCTTTCATTCAATTCAACTCATAATCATGTTGTTTTTTTCCTTCATACCTCCTATTTCTTTCATTGTCTTGCATGTCCCCTGAGCTCAGAACTGAGGGATCTACTTCTTGGATTATTTTATTGTTCTCCCTTTGGAAGACTCAGACTCCAGCTAATGGTATCTAAGCTGTCCTCTCCTTTGTCTGTTTGATCACATCACACTTCTTCATACTCTCCAACTGCTTTACATTCATTTATAAATAAAATACAAGATTTTCACTAGTACAGATGGGTAATGCAGAGTAACAGAAATACAGTAGACTAAGGAGTCAGAAGGCGGATTAACTGCCATAATAAACCACCCACAATCTCAGTAAAATCTTGGCACAGTAAAGTCTATATTTCATTCATGTCACTGTCTAATGTGTTCTGTAGGGAGGCTTTGCCCCATGTAGACATTCAGGAAACTCAATTTCTTCCATCTAGTGGCTCCATCATCCTCTACTCCCCCAAATCTTTCACTGGATCCTCTACCTTTGGCCAGCAGATGACGGGACAGAGAGAGCATGTCGAAGTCACCCTCCATTCTTAAATAGCTTAGCCTAGAGGTGGCAGAACTCACTCCCACACAATTTCCGATCATATTCCATTAATCATAGTCCCATCAAAGTGCTAGGGAAGCTGGGAAATTTGGTTTAGTGGTGTGCTCAAGAATAAGAGAACACATTAGTAAGCACTAGTAATCTCTATCATAAAAAGCTACTTTTAGCCATGAGTTTTGATTTCCAAGAGTATGGCGTATTGATATTTGCCTTGTCTGTCTCCAGAAGCTTTTGTGAGGATCAAGTAAATAAGGGATGGGAAACACTTTTTAAATTGTAAAGTGTTATGTAAATATATGGCACATTGGCTTCTAGCCATTCACAAAAGACTATTTTTCAGATTTCTGAGAATACCCCAATTTATAAATATGTAAACATTTGTACAGGTTTTGGGCCTTCTTCTAAGCCATATTTCCATCAAAAGTCATTTCTTTCCTATTCAGAGTTTCACACTTCCAATTAGCTTGCTTCTTCCACTTAAAGTCGTCTTCCTTGTTGACGGTTGTTTTCAAAAAAAGTTTTTAATAGGTCTCAAGAGTTATTATCAACTTAGTCAAAAAGACAAAAGAATAAAGTTAAATCAAGATGCAAATGTTTGAGGGTAAACTAACTTCACTACTCAGCTCTGGGTCCTGTCCACTCACCCATACATTACCAGTGTGATTTAAATGTAGACTCAAAAGATTAGCAAAAGATGTGAAACACATGGACAAAAATGGCTGACTATCCTACGCCATTTTATATAAGGGAATTGAGCGTCTTCTGATTTTGGTAGCCGTGGGAGTCCTGGAACCAACCCCTGTGGATACTGAGGGACAACCGTATTACATGTCATAGAACTGTGCAGTAGCTTAAAAGTCATCAAAATTACAAAAGGCAAGTCTATGATTGTTAGGCCTATGTGGTATTATGCTCTTGGAGCTTTTGAGAAACTTACTCATTGTCTTTTGCAGTTACCAGTTCAACATAGGTGTCACACGGCCCCTCGGTTCACCAAATCTCCTACTCCTACTTTTCAAGCAGCTCTGCAAATCCTATCTATTTCCTGAAGCCTTACTCAGCTGAATAGCAGAAAATCTCAATCTTCTCCTTGTCTCCTGTACACCTAACAGAAACCCTCCCACAAAGGACCATTCACTCTCCTCTTATAACAAGCATATCCCTTTTCTCCATGATCACCTTCCTCAATCAAAACGGACTGGGCTACCAGAGAGAACACGGGAAGAACCTGTGTCTTGCTAGCGCATGGCAGAATACAGCCAATTAAGGCGCTTAAATTAAACGTTCACTATATTATTTCATTTCTCTGAATTCTTACTATTCACAGGCACATTGCCAGGACTGAGGAAATAAAAGTGGTTCATCTTCCCCAAGGAGCTCATATTCCATGAGGGGCACACGTCAATCAACTGTCCGTATTTGATGTAGGTGATAGAATAGAAGTCTGGGAAAACGCTCTGTGCTGATGAGGAAATGTAGCAGGTTAACTGAGTTAAGTGAGCTGTTTTCTACAGAGAGAGTTATGAAACTGCTTTGCATACATTCGTATGTTAGTAGCTCTGAGAAGTCCCATAGTAAAAGCAAAACAAAACGGAAAAGGCAATATCTCCACACACAACAAAACAAACAAAACAATGTATGTTTCTTCCATATAGGGGTGTAGGGTGACATTTTTCCTCCATATACCTGTTAATAGCACCCAGGTTTTCCTAAACACCAGGTGGAGAAGCCCTGCTCTAGGACATACAGGGTATGAAGATTACAAAGGATGCAGATGCCTTAATTTTTTTTTAACGTCTTTATTGGAGTATAATTGCTTTACATTGTTGTGTTAGTTGCTGCTGTATAACAAAGTGAATCAGCTATACTACGTATACATATACCCCCTCCCTATTGCGTCTCCCTCCCACCATCCCTATCCCACCCCTCTAGGTGGTCACAAGGCACCAAGCTGATCTCCCTGTGCTATGCAGCCTCTTCTCAACTAGCTATCTATTTTACATTTGGTAGGGTATATAAGTGGATGTCACTCTCTCACTTCATCCCAGCTTACCCTTCCCCCTCCCCGTGTTCTCAAGTCCATTCTCTATGTCTGCAGCAGATGCCTTAATAAATGAAAAGCAAATTTTTGCTTTTCAAAAGCATTTGCGATCACATCTTTCTAGGCACAATTCTCAGTATACTCTTCTAAAGACACGTTTGTTTCATTAATATTCTAGTGCTTGTGCTACTTTTAAGTCTTATTTTAAATAATTATACAAATCTCTGGATATTTTACCTAGACATGAAAAAATGATCTAACAATAGATAGTAATGAAATTTATTTAAAATCAGGGAATATACTTACAACACATAGCTAATAAATGTTTAAACCTGGATGAAATAAATAATTTTCTGGAAAAGACATAAATTACCTAAATTGACTCAAGAAGAAATGGGAAACCTAAATAGAAAATAGCCACGGGAGAGAAATGGAAAAGTTGTGATTTTTTTTTTTTTCATCTTTAGCAAAAGGAAGCAAAATCCACAGAGGTACCCAGTTTAGAGAAGCCTCTAACCCCAAAGCAAATTCATACTGATAACATTCACATTAATAGCAACTTCCAGAGTAAAAGTCTGATGGAAAATCTGATTTGTAGTCAATCCCACTGAAATATAAATGTTCAGGGATTTCGTATTTTTCCTAGAAAAGGTGAATTAACGAGAAAAATATTTTTAGGTAGGATCTTAACATGCCCACTGGCAAAAAGATAAAAATGACAAAGAACAATACACTTTCTTCAGGATTAAAAACACTTGTTTCCTGCAGGCGCCAAGGAAAACTATTTGCTTTCACTTAGACATTTTTACATAAATTTGGAAAACAAAGCAAAGATCACAAATTTAAATCCTGATGTCTTTTCCAGCTGTGTATACTAAATATTTATTATTTGTTGATGTTGGTAGTCTCCATACTAGTTCATTTTTTCTGTGGTGGCCTTCAGAGCTGCTTTAAACCTTAAAATATACAGCTTTTGTGTTGAATTCTCTCTCACCTTGGAGCCTACTGATTTGGGATTGTAAGCTCTGCTAAGTCTTCTTTAGCTGACCTAAAGAACTTTCATCTGTTACAATATTGGGGGCTGTATGTAGGAGAACCCCCTACAAAAAGTGGTTTCAATAACAAGGATATTATTCTCTCTCACAAGACCTGAGGCAGAATGATTTATTCAGCAACTCAAGGACAGCCTCAAACGTTCAGTGTCCTCCTGTCCATCTGACTACTCTGCCCCTCTCACTGTGCGGATTTGCTCCCCTCGTGGTCTCCAGATGCGTGCAGCAGTTCCAAACACTACATACAAAAGGAACACTCAGGGAACATCCCTGTCTTGTATCTTTTTCTTGTGAGTGAATAAACCCTTTTCAAAAACTTACCAGCGGATTTTTCGATAGTTATTGGCCAGAATCCAATCACATGCCTATGTTTAAGTGCATCACTTAGAAGGGAAAGTAAGACCACTACATTGTTTTGGACCAATAAGATTCACCACATAGGACTCAGGCTTCCCTGGCAGACACAGCCATTTAGAATGAAATAAAATCTGGGTTCTGTTATTAGCAAGCAAGAATGAATTGTCTACCAGTTAGGCAACCAACAATGTCTGTCATATAGTCTGTTCATATTCATCTGCACTATCAAATAGCCATTTGCATTATAAAGGGCCATTCTCATTAGTAAGTCAGTTGAATAAATGATTATAGGTAACTCTGGATAAGTGATATACATTTTATTAAACTTCTCACCTATAAATCAAACCTATTATAGCTGTATCTTATAGAAGCACACAATTCTAAGGTAGAAGATCCTTGATAATTGATAAACTGATCGCTGATAAATTAAACGATATTTTAAACTTATCAGCAATGCTTGCTACTCATGAGAGCCTTCTGAATATCCAGCTTTCTTAAATTAGAAATAACTATACATATATATGAAAGTGATGCATGAACAGTCATTTATTATCTCTCTATTCTCTCATTCTCCTGTTGGACTTTTTACTCAGTCACCTGCTACACACCAAAACCTAGATTCTATCGAATGTTATTGGCTCCTTCGTATATATGGGTTTTCTTTTTGAACCCTTAAATACCACAGTACTAAATCTGACCTAAAGAGTAAAAGTGTAATCCAAGAGACATTCCAGCAAGTAGATCGGCAAAGATGTTCAGGGGCAGCAGAACTCAGTTGGCAGGTAGATTAAAGCCCGTCCTTACAGTAGGTTCTTCGAGGTAGCATCACAGCCCAGTAGGGAAAAAGAGACACTGGATGGAAAACCAAGAGATCTGGCCTCTACTGTCCTTGCTCTGCAACAGGTTCACTGTGGCAAGGTCCCTTACTCTCATCTTACAGATAAGGGTGTATAATATCTTAAATACAGTGCATCCCCTTCCCACTAATTCACTGATTTATTCATTTAATTAACAAATACTAAACAACTACTTGTGTCAAGCACTACATTAGATTCTAGGTGTGTGGACAAAAAGAGACACACTCCCCACAGCCCTGGAGTGTGTGTGCGGTGAGGCGGTCAAGCACTAACCCAGTAATCAAAATGTGACGTGTTCGGAATTAGATAAGCATAGTGATGAGGTAGAAGATATAGCCCTACTCAGGATGGTCAAGGAATACCTTACAGAAGAGGAGCAGGTGAGAAAGACTGAATTAGGTTGAACAGAGAGAGAATCACAAGAACATGGAAGACTGTGCATGAAGGTGTCAAGACTATCAAAACAGAGTGAAGGAGACTCTGATATAAGATGAAGGCAGAGAAAAACACACGAGCTAGATCACCTAGGGCCTTGTAAGTCAAGGTGAGTTTTTACTTTATTCCAAGTTAAACAGAGAGCTGTTAATGATTCTATGAATCCAGACAAATTGCTCCTGCAATTCTCAGGTTCTGAGAACTACAAAATTTGTTCTGTTTTGTAAGATAGCCCTGCCAAAACTGTCATCAAATATTGCTGCTACAGCCAGAGGTGTACAAAAGAGTAAGGTGCTCCTTTGGACTTCCCAATAGTGGGTTCTTCATTTTAGTTAGTTTTCTCTTTCTTTTTAAAATCAAATCGGTTACAAAATGCTCTTGGAAGCATAAAAACAACAATTATACTTTCTGCCCTATCAAAATTATATTTTACTCCTACTCAATAAACATAGGCCTGTTTTCTAATATTTGTTTGGCTTTCTGACAAAATTTAAAGTTAGTACCAAAGAAAATCATAACCATGGAATTAGGGTCAAAATTAAATAAAAGGGTTGGTAAAAAAAAAAAAAAAGGAATGAGTCTCATTTCTGAGGATTGACTATACCTTGGAAAGAAAAAGAGAGAAAAGGATTTTTTAAGGATCCTTCATGTACCATTATCAGTTTAATAAAAAGAGAAATCTGGCAGCACAATGAGATGGAATCACGAGGCTCGCTAAATATAAATTAAAGCATTCTTTACTTGGTGAGGTTTCCAGATTGTAAATCAATTGATTTTGGACGTTTAAAAGGTTACCCTGTGCACGCGTGTGCATGTGTTTGGGGAAGAAGGCACACAACTTTATGGACACAACATTATTGATGGGAAGAGTAAATAACTAGAACAACTTCTCAAGACTTTCTACCAGAACTTACTGGTAAAGATGGATTATTATTGTCCCTTAATTTTCCATCCATTACCATCAAGCACATGAACTATTCAATTATAGGTGACCATGGGTGGTTATAAACCTCTGAGGTCTGGACAATATCGCTCACATTCTGCAGCAGTTTCTGCTGTGAGTGAATTATCATCATGTCCACAGGAAGCACTCAATAGAGACTTGTGAAATTTTATGATCTAAAATTATATATGAATGTAAGGCTTACGTGGATTTTCATTTAAGGCAAGCAGTTTAAAATATAATTCACACAAGAAATGAGGATCAAAACTGATCATTTAATTATAAAAATGATAGTAGTAACATTTATAATAGCTACTATATATTGAACACCTACTGTGTGTCAGATGTGTTATTCAGAGCTATACTCAAATTTCTGAGTAACTGCTCTAGAGCTTATAATAATGTATAAATTTTTGGAAACATAGATAAAACTCAGGGACCAAGAAGAGGGAGGATGAATGATGGGGAACAGTTAGAAATCAGAGCTGCAGTCACACTTCAAGTTCTTGAGAAAGATCTCTCAAACTGCTCAAAGGTACTAAGTACATCTCCTATGATCCATGATACTAGTGTAAACGTGATGCATATTTATCAACGAATAGCTGGATCTCAATATCTCTCAATCATTTTCTGTTGAAAGTTTTATCTATGCTTGCATTCTATCAAGCTTTATTTTGTGCCCCAGAAAACCACAAAAGGATTCTTTTTATCACTGAGCATGGAAATGCTGCCGTGAGCTTATGTTCAATCTCATCCTGAGGGGATTCTACACCTGTGACCTCATGTTGAAACAGCCTGAAAACTGACCCCAGAGAGAGCATACAGAAATATTCAGGAGAATAAAAGAACCAGCCTTTGTGCAAGAAACTGGATAGTTTGCTACCAATCCGGTCAGTTTGGGATAGTGCCAAGCAATCCTATCCTTTGCTTTCTCTCCTTTTTCCTGTTTTTAATGTGCTCAGTAAATACCTTGTCACTGCTCAATAACCACAGCAACCTTCTTCCTAGTCACCAAAGGCAGGAACTTATTAAATCCCCAAGGGGAATTGAAGCAGGCCCTGGAAGTCCCAGAGTGCCCAAAATGGAAAATGAGAAACCACAATTCACAATTAACCAAATACGGAGTTACAAGGGCTGCTACCAAATGTATTATCCATCTCTGGGAAGTTATTTCCATATTTTCACTCTCTTCCCTATAAGAGGATTATATAGCCCTGTTCATGAGCGTGTGACTCAGGCTGCCTCCTTGGAGGCAAAGCCTACCTCCCGGTCATAGACTTGGCCACATATCCTGCTTTGGCCAATGGAATATGACATGACATACACTAGGTCTAAGCATTGGTTTTAAGTGTGATTGAGCGGTTCAGCCCAGTATCTTGCTTCTACTTCTTATCATAAGAATGGCAGATGCCAAATAAGGGCTGCTTCTTCAGTGTGAGCCCCCAAATGAGAGGACAAACATGGGTCCACAACAACCAACCCACCGCTGCCTCATATAATGTGAATATTAAATAAATGTCTGTGATTGCAAGCTATAGAGATTTAGAGGTTGATTGCTAGGATGGCACACACATTATTGTCACCACAATGTCCAATTAATAAGACGCTGTAATAGTCAATTCATGGATGTTAGTTCTAGATTAAAGAATCATGGCACATACACTTAGGTTGGATACGATGATAGGAGTAAGAGAAGGAGAGGAATCATCCCATGATCTGGACTTTATGCCAGAATCATAGGTAAAAGGATTAAATCACGGGATAACTTACAAATGTACATATTTCTCAAAACTACTGAGTCTACTATTTAATTTGTAGATCACTAACCCATCCTTACAGTTCTCCAATAGGACTTCATTATAGTATTGGTTTCTTTTTTATCTGACACAATGAATGACATTTGGTCATACTTTAAGAGTCAAAAAAAGGCTAAATTTAGTAAAACTTGGCATTGGTGTGAGAAGAAATTATGTTTAATTGGAAAACCTTCCTTAACTTATAAGTGATTATTATACGGGAGATCCCAATCTCAAAATGCTAACAAAAATACTATTAAGCTAATAAGCATCATCCCAGAACCAGCATCAGCACCCATAATACTGGGAGCATATATTCCAGCAACTGAGCAAATCCTTCATGAGGAAACAGCATCCATTTGAAGTTGTGAATCCTTTATTCTTTGATTAAAGGATGAATTTCTAATACCCTATCAAAATTTTTATCACAAACACCTTTACGTAACTCCTGAATAATGAAAAAAATACAGAATTGATGATGCTTTAAGTGAAATTCTAACAAGTAATGAAATCCAGATGAACTGTATAACGATTCCTCATTTCCTTTATGAAACCTACCAGTTCAACTTTTTGCCTTCAGGACAGATGCTAAACAGTTTCCTTAGCTAGTTATTAAATCAAGTTGATTTTTTTGCAGGGACTTTCGGACAGAAAGACGAAGCTGACCAAGAAATTATCAATACGTTGCACATAATTAAAAATAAAAAGATTAATTCCTCAAAAACTCTAAATAGATGGTCATGTTCTCAATTAATCAGTACCTTCTCACTATAAGCAGTTGGGGACATTTTTTTCCATTTCCCTTAAAAACCAGATTCAAATATCACTAAATGGGCCATTTAGAGTACAATTTATTAGCGTTATTTAACAAAGGAAAAGGGGAAATAAACTGATTTTATTGGACACTTGAAAATAACCTTAAGAAAACTTATAGAAATTCAAACCAAGTGTTTCTGATTTGTGATTCGACTTGAACCAGTGAGTTTCATGAATACAATTTCATATTCTGATATGAATGTTTAGTGTATTAGATAACCGAGTTGTAAGAAACGAGCTATTTTCAAAAATGTTACCCATCACAGCACTTCAGTGCAATCTTTACTGAAAAGAAAGCCTAGTGCAATGGCCACAAAATATTCACACTCTTTGGTAATATTCTGCACGATTAGGAAGTATATTTTACATTAAACTCTACAGAAAGCACAGCAAGAGTTACCTCTTATGATAAGAGTATACTGAAAATGGTCATTTCGTGGATCCTAATTACTGTAACTATTTAAACAAGCCTATCAAAGAGGTCCTTTCTGTTCTTCATGTTACTGACAGTGCATCTTTTTCAAATGTCGGAGATGTTAGAAACCAATTCCAAAAATAACAGCTGAATTCTTTAAATGTGGGCATGTAATAATAAATCAGCAATTTTTGAGTAACAATATAAGTCTCAGTAATCAATGTTTTTTTTTAAATCTCTTATTATCCAATGTGCCATTTCAAATAGTTTCTGTTTTCCAGATTGCACTCACTTTTTTTTAATCACTGCATGCGACATTTTGCTAATGCATATCTTAATGGAAACTATGTAATTTTATCTTCATACAATATTACTTTCATTTAAGAAACTGTGCTGCCATCAGTAAAAAGGCATCTAAATTATTATTTTCTGTATTGTAGTAAACTCTCGAATTCCATTTAGAAAAGTAGCCAGCCAAGAGGAATCAAAGGCGGCTTTTCTATTTCAGAACTTTCACAATCATCAAGTGACTGCTTTATCGTCATGAGGTACTTAAATTCATTTCTTCTATTGAAGTTCTCCCTCTACAAAAAGTGTTATTTAATTACACGGTTCCACAGCACACTGGAATTCAGCTGTTAATAGCAAAGATGTATTATGATGTGATTTTATTATTTCTAAGGAGTGGGAAAAATAATACATTGTATTGCAGAGCCTCAGTCATAGTCATTGTTTTCATTCATTTGTAAAAACAGACGCAATTGAATCTAGAAGTACACGGGGTAGGGGCGGGGGGGAGGGGGGTACTTTTCATGGGGAGTAATTAGAGAAAAACCTTTGATTTTAACATCACTAAACAGCGAACAAACACCAAAAAGAAAACCAAAGGTGCATTAAATCTGACATACTGCTTTCAAAGAATTTTTAGCCAGTGTTGGAGTTGCTAGAACACTAATTATGTTTATTTGAGGTGTCTCTAACCTGTAAATACTATTGCCTTTTTGCCTGTCAATTTAATCTAAATGAAGAAGAAACATACAAGTCGGGGATTTTTACTGAAGGTAAAACTTTTCTCTGTGCCATAATTTAGGAAAAAGAAGGACTAAGAATCCTTAGTTGCCTGGGGTAAAACAAAGTATCCAACCCTGGAAAGGTAAAATAACACATCTAAAATTTTAACTCAATTATTATAATGAGAGACAATAATTGTATCTATGTTAATGCATGATGATTTCCCAAAGATTCCTACTGTCCTCTACATATTGTTCTTCCTTTTTACCTTACTTCTTATAATGTGCATTCCCTCCCTCCAAAGTATTTTAACCTACCTGAATGCTCTATGTGCTTACCACAGTACTGACTCAATTACTGCTGAGAGAGGGACAGAAAGAAAGAAAAGAAGAAAAAAGAAAGAAAAGAAAGGAAGGAAGGGAGGGAGGGAGGGAGGAAGAAAAGGGCAGTTGGAAGCTTTATTACAGAAATTTGTACAGTAGAGGCACACAAGAGATTCTCCCCGGGTCTTTAAGACAAGGCATAATAAAAGAGGGGCAATTACAAGCAAGAGGGAGAAGAACATTTCAGGCAGATTCAGCAGTCCTGAAGCAACCCTACTGACTGGAAAAATGTTTAATATTTATAAATGTAATCTCCAATAACTTGGAGAACTTTAAGTAGATCA
This sequence comes from Physeter macrocephalus, assembly GCF_002837175.3. Taxonomy (NCBI): domain Eukaryota; kingdom Metazoa; phylum Chordata; class Mammalia; order Artiodactyla; family Physeteridae; genus Physeter; species Physeter macrocephalus. Next base: position 51,399,281 of record NC_041222.1, read on the forward strand.
GCATAATTGGAGTGGGAGTATAAGAGTGTTTCATCCATCAAAATGCAAAAGAGCTGGTCAGAGACTAGATCATGAAGAAATATTTTGGAGATGATACCAGTTGTGATTCCAAAAAACTATTTAGACCTCCTCCCCAGACCAAATATGCAGTATGGTGATATGCTGACTCTTCTTTGAAGAGATCAGCAGAAAAGGGAAGAAAAATGATAAAGTCTAGAGGCCTAGAAGCTTAAAGATTTCTTTCTGTTAAATGTGTACTTATGATACTACATAAAAAAAGATTCTGCTATGAGTTTATGAGCTGAGGATGAATACTTCCAGAATCAGAATTCTCTGTATTTACTCTACCTCTCCCTTAAACAAATAATCCACTGCACTCCTTCATTTCTACCACTCCAAGTCTCCCTAATGTCATCAATGTTCTCTATGTCACCAAATTTCAATAAACTTTCCAGACCCTTCAATAGCATCTGAGAGCATGTTTCCTCCAAACATCTATGCACTTGGTCTCTAAAACATGACCCACCTGGATTTTCCCCTTATTCTATAATCTTTCTCCTTTCCCCCTTGACCTCACCTGCTATACTCATTCTCTATAAATAGGGGGTCCCCAAGGATTGGTTCCTAAACTCTTGGTCTTTGTTTATTCTCTCCTTTGGTGATATTGTCTCTTCTCATTTATAACTTCAAGAGATTAACTTCAGACAACAGCTCTTTTCTCATATCTGGATCCACATATCCAGTTGCTTATTTAGCTTTTCCACTAGGTTATTTAAAGGCAGGTCAAATCCAGTATGTCCCAAATAAAGCTCATGATTCTCCATTCAACCCAAACAACTCCACCCTCCCCCTAGTGCTTCCTATCTCAATAAATACTACCATCACCCAACTAGGTGCTCATAACAGAGATCTGGGAGTCATCCTTGACATTTTCTTATCTCTTACCCCTGATAAAATAATTAACTTACTCTCATTTATGTCATCTCTCTTAGCATTTCTGGCATCTATCCACTTCTCTCCAATTCCACAGCGACCACCAGAGTATAAGCTGTCATCCTCTCTCACACTGATCAACTGCACTCCCTTTGATAAACAAAGAGTTCACAGAGCAATCTTTCTTTCTTCACTATTAGTCACAAGTCATAACTATATAAAATCTATCATGTCCATGTAAAATAAGTTACAACATACTCCTATCAATGTCTCTCATAAAATCCTCAGATTTTCAATAAGTTTTAAAAAGGTTCAGCCTCTAACATCTCACCCATCCAAAGACTTAAATTCATGTCCTTCCTGCAAGTAAAACACATTGATTCTCTTAACAGGTATAATCACTTTTCCAAAAACTATTTTGAAACAAAAGTATCTTTTTGTTTTAAAACAAACAGAAGAATACCTATAAGAAACAAATTCCCAAAGGTTAAAGTATCAACTAACAAGAGTTTTGCATTTTAAATTATTTCTGATTATTTAGAGAACATCATTTTCCATTTCTAAACCAGCATTTCTTGTCTCTTTATTACATAGGATAAGCAACAGCAAAGAGGGATATATAAGACATATCTGCTTCCTAGGTTAGAAAACAATTAAACACATATTATACTGAGAATACAGAATCATAATTTATCATATTCATGTAAAAGAGTTTTAAAGGAAGTATATTTATGTCTAGATAGAAAATGTCTTTATAATTATACATCCCATGTTAATGCTTATTGGATAAAATTGTAGCCACAGTAAACTATGCATGATATAATACTATAATTTTCTAGGAATTTCTTTCAGTAATAGCACAAAAGACTCATATTTGTTTGCCATATTTTTCCAAGAGCAGAGCTGTCTGAAAGCTATGTCAATAATAATAAAAAACAGCTAACTCTGATTAGGAGCATGCAGGCAACGTTATATCCATATGTGTAAATTTCAAGCCAGGCATTCATTTCAACCTACTTTTGCTGCCTTACTACTGCTATATTATCAACCAGAAAAATCACAGAACTTGAATTCTTCCAAGTAACTGCCAGACTTGGTCCAAGAAAAGAGAAAAGAAGGCAGTTATGAATTTCATTACTTCCACAATTTTCCTCAAGAGGAACATAATAAGAAAGAACATCAAAAGAAAAAAAAAGAAAAACCTCATAGTATTGAAGGGATCTTGGTAACCAAGCTTACCACAGAAGTTCCTCTGAAATTAGATAGGACAGGACTGACAAGGAGGTTTGAAATGTATTCCAAGGTAAAACAACTTCTTACTGCCTTACCTTTTCCTTTGTTTAGTCTGATTCTAGTGTTATTGTAATTATCAGATTAGTGATTCATTTTAAAAGCCAACTTTTCAGACTTGAAATAGCTGTTAAAACATCTCGTATTTCAGCACCTGAAGACAAGTGTTCCTGGTTTTGCCAATTCACTAGAAGCCTTCTAACTGGGCATCTTCCCTCCCTCTGCCCTAAGGCAGCTCTGAAGTTTTAAAAGAACTTCATCTATTTAGGAAACAGAGTGATCATCCCAAGGCTCTGAATTTGAGTATGAGGAAAAAGTGCTCACCTCTGGAACACTGCGGCGCAAGACTAAAGATGCGTGGTCATATGCCAGCCAGGAAGGGGTGTCAGAACCCTTTCATGGAAGTCCACAGTTTCAGAAAGGTACCCAAGCAAAACACAACTAACAATGAAAGTTAATTGCCAGACAGGATTGTCTCCATAATGGATTGCATCTGCACAGTGGTTTACTGTCCAGTGTTAATTAGCCACAGCCAGGTTGGGACTGCTGCCTGATTCCACTGAGATGCATCTCATAAGCAGCAACTCTGTCCACAGGTTAGTGTTATCCTCTTGTGACATGGTGCCCACTGTCGGGATCTGTCAACAGCACAAAACGCCACAAAAAAAGAGGTGCATGAAGAACTGAAATGGTAGTTCTTATGGGATCAAGCAAAAAAGCACTGAGTTTTACTGTTTGTTAGCAAGGGATCAGCTTCAATCAATTAATGATTTAATTACCTAGACTAACTAAGATAATGAACAACAGCAAACCTACAATCAATTAGCTTTATCCAAACTTTCTATTTTGAGGATAGAGCCTTAAGGACAACACTCTTTTTCTTAGTTGCTGCAGTAAAATGCGTGGATCTATTACAGAGCAAATTAAGGGGATATAATCCTGCACTATTTGAAGCAAAAATATAAGCTCACCTGAACGATTCTTTGGTGACAGAAGGTTGTGAAAAGGTGTTACCTGGATAGGCAGTGGATATTTAACAGTGCATCAGAATTGCAGATTTTAAATGGAATTCGGTCTCTCTAAAGCAAGCAATGGGCCAAAGACAGAAATGTGTCGCTTTGGCCACCCTGCTTCCGTGATTTGAGTTACTTCAAAGTAAGCATGTAAGAATAGAAAGCTTTTCAAAATCTATGAGAAAATAGCAGTGTTCCCCGATTACACTGTTCTTGGGGAAGCTATTCCTTAAATTACTTAGTATAGCCTCAAAAATTCATAGACTTCATAAGAAGGAACTACGAAGAAGAAGCAAACAGTAAGAAGGAGGGGGCACATCCCTGAAGACAAGAGTAGTCAAAGCTCTAGACATTCTTCCTTTCCATCTTCTAATTCTACTTTGGAATTTAAGGTTTTATGGTCTGATTCCCTAATTATAATGGGTGTTCCTCAAAGAGAGAAAGGACCTCATACTATCTTGTTTAATCATGGTCACTATTATAGCATGATCAGTAATTATCATCTAGAATGAAAAATTTTAAGGAACTCTTTCCCAAGGCAAAAAAAAAAAAAAAACTTGCCATGAGACCACAGTGTCATAATCGGTCCCACTCACCTCATCCCTCATTAACTGTGATTTTCTCTTTCAGAACAAAGCCAAGTCATAGAGCTGGTTTCCTTGTACAGTGTTTTGTAATTATTAATGCATTATACTAACAGAGTAAATTCAAACTTACCCATGGATGAAAGGTGCTTGGATTTTATACCTTACAGACTAAGCCAGCTCTGCACCAAGCAAGAGAACTGACTGAGTTTCCAAAAGCCTTCTGAGGCACCTCTGAAATGAAGAGGGGATCTCAACCCAACATAATGGATGCTCTGTATGAAATTTACATCTGTTCTTTAATCAGCCAAGCAGTTATTGAGAGCCTACTGAGTGTCAGGCAATGTTCAAATGCTCCTAGAACAGAGAAGAAGGCATCTAGACCCTAATGGGAGGGTATGTGTATACACATACAGGAATACAGGAATCAAAAAGAAGAAAAGGGCTTCCCTGGTGGCACAGTGGTTGAGAGTCCGCCTGCCGATGCAGGGGACATGGGTTCGTGCTCCGGTCTGGGAAGATCCCACATGCGGCAGAGCAGCTGGGCCCGTGAGCCATGGCCGCTGGGCCTGCGCGTCCGGAGCCTGTGCTCCGCAACGGGAGAGGCCGCAACGGTGAGAGGCCCGCGTACCGCAAAAAAAAAAGAAGAAGAAAAAAATGTATCTAGCATTATAAAATAAGTAAGGGGTGTGAAGGGAGCACAGAATAGGGTTCCTTTAAATTTAGCAGAATGGGGCAAATGATGCCTAACAGAATGTGGCATAGCAATCAAGTCTATGGTCTCTGAAGTCAGACTATCCAGGTATGAATCAGGGCTTTACCACTGTATTATAAACAGCAGCTTACTAAGGACAAGATACTTAACCTCTCTAATCTGTGACTTACCCTATCTTATAGTCAAGGATAATAATGGTTTTTAAAGCACAGGAGTGTTGGAATGATTAAATGAGATAATCCTCATGCAGCACAGTGCATGCATATTCGAACTGCTCAATACATGTTAGCTCTTTCTAGTACCAATACTAGAAAGTTGTTGCTTTGTTTTTTTTTTGGGGGTGTGGGGCAATAGTGGGCATTATGCACCCCTAGTAATGAGTTTCTTTGCCACCCTTTGCAGGAAAGCACACCTTTGAAAGTCCTGGCTCTCCCAAATGTCCTTGGGCAAATATGTAAATAGCTCATGGTCATTAGCATTAGAATGTAAGAGCTACATCAAGAGAATATCAACATTAAGTTTCATTTCTTATCATGAATGTGTTTTAAAATCAGAATTCACAATTATTCACGTAAATAGAATCTACTTAAATATTGCAGAGAAGTCTTTTATTAAAAAGACTATTTCTGGGGCTTCCCTGGTGGCGCAGAGGTTGAGAGTCCGCCTGCCGATGCAGGGGACACGGGTTCGTGCCCCGGTCTGGGAAGATCCCACATGCCGCAGAGCGGCTGGGCCCGTGAGCCATGGCCGCTGAGCCTGCGCGTCCGGAGCCTGTGTTCCGCAACAGAAGAGGCCACAACAGTGAGAGGCCCGCGTACCGCAAAAAAAAAAAAAAAAAAAGACTATTTCTGGAGTACCCTTCTAGTTATTAGATTGGGTGATGCTCCTCTCATGAATTACTGAATAAAGTTAATTAGATCTTTAAAAAAAGACTTTATTTCTTACAACTTTACTTGTGAAGGACCTTCTAACATGTGGTGCTCACAGAATTATTCTTAGGATCTCCATCAACTGAATAAAACTAGGCTTAGAGTTAAGACAGAACTGAAAATTCATCTTGGTAAGCATTTTGATCATCAAAGTACATAGCTTTCAAATAACATTTTTAGTTGGTTCAGGGAAATTTTTAAACCCCCCTGTGTTCTTATGTGATTTATACTTGATGTAAAAAATGTCTTCATTTTAATGTAAAATATCTCAGTTGCCCAATTCATAATGATTTGAATGTTGTTTCACTCTTTAACTCAACGTAATTGATTAAATTGTTGTTAAATACCGTTTTAAAACATTGTAAGAACTCACTACCAATATATATAAGATAATAATATATTTCACCAGCAATATAAAATAATTGTCTTGGTAATTAAGGAAGCTCATTTAGTTCTAGTGATGGTTTATTCAAACATATAATTACACATATAACTAACAAGTACTCCTTTTAATGAAATATATAATTATTAAAATATTCCTGAGGGATATAATTGGCATATTATAAATATATTTCTATCATGACTACTTAAAACCTCAGTAAGTGCACCTTTAAAAAGGTTTAATTAGCATACAGTAACTCTCGCCTTGAAATGAAATTAAATCCTTAAGAGAAACAACTAATTTGAAGCATAATCTTACATTACCTAAATATAATTACTAAACCACGCCAAGTAAAAATAATAAAGAAAACCCTAGAGAGCTGATTTACCAAAAATACAATAATCACATGTTTCCAAGCATTAATTCTCAACCCTGATTACACAAGAGGACCACCTGGGGAGCTTTTACAAAACCATTAACCCAGGCCCTATACACAGAAATTGATTCAACTGGTTGGGAGTGGGGCCCAGACATCTGTGTTTTTTGTTATTTTTGAAAGTCCCCAGAACCACTGCACCAGAGACTGATTAAAATTTATTTTTTACCAGTCCGTAAATGTTTATAGCAGCTTTATTCATAATCACTAAATATTTGAAACAACCCAGATGTCCTTCAACTGGTAAATGGATAAACAAACTGTGTATATATACAATGCAACACCACTCAAGCAACAATCTATTGATTCATGCAACAAACATGGATGAATCTTAAGTGCATTTTGCTAAATGAAAAAAGGTGGAAGCCAAAAGGCTACATAGTGGGGTGGTGTGAAGGAATTTCTGGGGTAAAGCGACTGCTATGTAACTGTAGTGGTGGATATACAACTCTATGCATCTGTCAAAACTCATGGAACTGTATACCACAAAGAATGGATTTTACTGTACATAAATTTTTAAAAATCAAGCAGGAAGTAAGGGGGTAGATGGAATGCAGACTGTGACAAATCAATCTGACTGCCTTACAGATGTATCACGTAACTAGACTGAAGGAGATGGGGAAAGATCTGTCCTGAGTAATTTGGGAAAATAGTGTTTTGACTGGATACTGTAAAGCTAAACATAGCCTATAATAACAGCATTTTCTTGTTGTGAATGAAAAAAAGTCATTACCACAAAAGGTTTATATTTTTGTCATTTCTATAGCAAATATTTTGATTTGCTCTTTATCGATTGTGTGGCTGTATTTAATAATAAACAAGATAACCTAGTCTTAAAATCTGAAAGGCTTTGTAAAAATCTTTACAGGTGTTATTTTAAGCACTGTTTGTCTTTTTATCTTTTTTTTAGAAGGATGCTGGGCAGTATAGGAATGAAAGGCTCCCTGAAAGCGGACAGAGATTGCTTCATGGATCCAGAACAATGGACAGTGACAAAGCCAAGAGCAAAGTGAGCTGAAAGTGCAGCAGTGCTGGGGTAGTCCCAGCAGCAAACAGTCAACTTACTTAATCAGACAGCTGATCCTCTAGCTAAAATGCACCTAATTCTACTGTATTGGGTTTATGTTAATAAAATGTGAATATACAAAAACAATACTGATTCCTAAGTATGTCAAAAATGTCAGAATAAATAAATGCATTCTTAGAAACCTATGGGAGTGTGTGTTTTTTATTTAGTTATAACATAGGATTTGAGAGAATTAAAAGTTAAAGACCTGGGCAGAAAAAAAAATCCTCAACTCCTCCTACATTACTAATAGTCCAGTGCCAGAATTTCAGGCTCATACAAACATCTGATTTAAACTCTCATATCTGGTTTGTTTCAGAACTGGGTGCCCATCTCGTCCAGCTAAAACTTTTATCCACTGCCTCAGACTTGGAGGACTATGGCGAGAATTACTAAGGCCTTCCCTGTGAGGTCCACAGTAACTCAGTAGCAGACTTTGCATCAGTCAATCTATCAGAATGCTACAGGTAAGAGTATGCTGGTAAATTTACATTGGCCATACTAATGAATGCTTGGCCCTACGTCTACAGCCTAAGGAAATGTGAGTGGATCAGGTAAAAAGTGGGCCACAAACCTGAAGAGATGGTCTACATAATCCACTTTTTCTTTCCAATTTATTTTGCTTTGTATGAATGGAAATCTGTCACTTTAGGAGAGGATTTTTGCACCTGAATCATCACTGTCATCAAGGCAATCACAGATTTTCCATAGTAACCAGAGTAATCCTGATAAGACCTAAATATAATCATCTTCACCTTCTTACTTTAATAGCTTACCATTTTCCTTTGCTACAGTCCCATTTTCTTTGGTCCTTTCCAGACACTAGTCAGGCTCCCCTGGCTTCAGGGCCTTGGCACAAGCTGTTTTTCTGTTTGTAGGCTCTTACCATCGCCAATAGGATCTTAACTCACTATTGCTTCCAGGGAACCTGAATTTCCAACTAGGTTGATTCTGCTCATTATAGGTTCTACGTACCAGGTGTCTCTCCTTCTAACCCCTTGCTCCATTTATTCCCCTTGCATTTCCTAGGACATGCCAGGCAAGCTCCTGCCCTAGGGTCTTTGAACTGGCTCCTGCCTAGAATACTAACCCCCACCATGACTAACTGGCCGCCTTCTTTCAAACCTGCTTAACTGCCCCCTTCTCAATGAAGTCTACCTTGACCTGACCACCCAATTTTAAATTGTATCTGAATCACCCTCTTACACTTACACACACACACACACACACACACACTCTTACACTTACACACACACACACACACACACACACACACACACACACACACGAATCCCGATTCGTCTACTCTGGCCTCTGCATAATTTTGAGCCTCCTGGAAGGTGACCTTCATGGTGCAAGATTCTGTTGTTGTTTTGGTCACTGAAGAGTGTATCCCAGAAACCTAGTACAGGGATATCTCTGGAATGAATAAATTACTTATGGACCATGTAGGCAAAACATTTATAAAGGAGAAAGGGAAGAATCTCAGACTTCAAGACCTGAACAACATCTGTGAATTACAATGTGAGAGCAAAAAAGATATGTGGAAGAAAATAGCATAGTATAAATAGCTTTGTGTAATGAATTAGAAGGCACTGGCAAATAAGCACAGGAGGGAGAAGCAAATCCTACAGCTACATCTACTAATTATGAGCCCCTAATCATTGCCAGGTACCTAACCCACATTATCACAGTTAAGCCCCATGAAACAAGTGCAGGATAAGGCTCTTATGCCTGTTTTACAGATGAAAAAATCTAAGGTTAGATTAGAAGCTATAGCAGGACATGGGTTCATCTTGCTTACTATCTAATTCCCAGCAACCCGCAAAATGCTGGCAGGTAGTAGGTATAGAATACATATTAACTGAATAAAAAAATTATGCTCAGAGAGGTTAATATACTTCCTCAAGACCACCCATCTAGTAAATAGCAAAAGACAGGATCTAAGCCCACATATTCTTATTTAGAAGCTAATGTCTTTCAACTATACCATATTTCTTCAGACTAAAATTATAAAACATATACAGACCTACAAAAATGCAGCAGTCCAGCCAACTATATACCACAGTAATTCTTCAGGACATTTCAATATAACAGAAGGAAACAGAAAAAAATTGATATTCCTGGTGAATGTCACCCAAATAAATGATCAAACAACAATCATGCTTTATTTGAAGTATTTATTAATGAAGTGGTGCAAGGTTCATTCTAGAAAGAATTCCATCAAAACGGATAAAGCAAAAACTTTTAGTACCAAACCTTTAGTCTTCCTACAAAGGGAGAGTCATTTTCACAGAAATATCTTATTACCCAGACAGGACCGTATGAGTAAATTTGTCTGTTTCCACCGAGCTGCTCACTTGGGCAGTGCCCTCCTGAGCACTAGCCTTTGAAATGCTAATTCACTGGCTGAACAACTGTTCAGCTGCTCTTTAGCCTTAAACATTCTGAGGCTTCACATTAGGTAGCCAGAGCAGCCCCTGAGAGAAAAAGGAGCTCCAGCAACCACGCTGGCTTGACACCAGGGGATAGATGAAATCAGGAGGGAGTGGAAGCCTCTCTCCCCAGCCTCAGGCGATGAGGGGACACCTGAAGTCATTAAACCTGGCCTGCTTAGGATGTACAAAACTGGGGACAGAAGAATTTAAGTAAATAATTCATCACCCCCAATTCGCATTCTCCAGAAGTATCTATACAATTGCAGACAAAGGACTTTAAATTTGCCCTTCTGCTTTATATTTCAGTGTGAGATACCTGGTAATGGAATCCATTCGCTAATTCACTTTCCAAAAACAGAATCAGCCCAAATGTTTGCTGTCGGTGCTTTGTTAAATTTTCTGCTATTGTTAACCACCGAAAGGGCTGGATACCATTGGGATTGATAAATTTTATTCATTTCAAATTTACAAACTTCTATGGAGACTCTACACAGAGACTGAAAACCTGTGGTCCCACACCAGATCCATCCCAAAGGTGTTTTTCCTTTGGCCTCAGTGTTACTGTTGCTTAATGATTTTTAATTCAAGTAAATATGTGAAAATTAGGGACATTTCACCTATAAATCTGGACTTCAAGCTTCTCTAGGAAAATCAGAAAATCCTGGACATGCATTCCCGAATGCTAAGAAGAGGCTGGGTCGCTGCTTCTCTCATGAAATCCAGCACAAACTTTCCAAAGAGCTGAACTGCTGCTTCAATAATGAATTTTACTTGACTGGTCACTAGAGGCATTGAATTTGCTACCCCTGGCTGTATTCAAGGTCCAGTTTTGGGACGAGGGCACGGAGGCAGAATCTGAGATGAGTAAATATACTTGGCTCCCGGGGCATGGAATGTGAGAATTTTAGACAAACTAAAATTAGAATTTGTCTATTAAGTCTGTCTCAAAGTGATGTATGGCAACTATGATAACTGTTAGGAGAGACACAAAAACCATAATGAAGTGCATTAGATGTACTGGCAGAGGAGGGATGGGTGGAAGAGAAATACACAAAGAAGTATCTACTATTCTGGCTACTTCTCCTCTCTACCTGTTCCTGTATGACTCATTCAGTACTTACCAAGTTCAATCCATCACCAATTCCTGCAAGCTTTTAATCCTCTTAAAAAAATTTTGTATCTGGCCTTTCTTTACCGTATAACCACAGCCACACTTCAGACCATCATGACCCTTATCCTACTTGCTTTTAGAGCAACTCACCCTCAAGTTCATCCTCTACCCAACTATCAGTGATCTATCAAAAATGCAAGTTGGACCACATCGTCTCCCAGTTTAAAAATTTTCATTGCTTCCCTTATTAGGTGGTAATGCTGGGCTGGGTTTGAGAACTAACTGAGGGACATTTTTTAAAAACACCTATGCTTGATCCTTACTTTCATATATTTTGATTTAAATGCTCAGTGTGCAGCTGAGACAGCTGTATTTCATCCCCAGGTGATTCCAAAGTATCATCAGGTTGAGAATCACTGATCTACCAGGCAAGCTCCAAGCTCCTTAGCTTTGCCTTAGTGCCCTCCGGTATGTTTCTGTCACCACCAGCCCTCTTCATGTTCCCTGCAAATTCAACAATAACCTTATGCTTACGTCTACTACTGCACATACCTCCCTATGCTGTAATTATCTCTTTATTGCCTCTCCCACTATTCTGAGAGAAGTGACTTAGCTCAGTCTTCTTGTTACCTATAAGTACCTGGGACACAGTTGGGTCTAAGTAAGAGTGGATGGAGATGGCAGAAAAGATGGAGCTGGAATAGTAGGTAGATGGGGAATAGCAAAGTTATGCGGTCACAAAGGGAGAAGGAGAGAATACCAGCAAAGGTGGGAAAAAAAAAAAAAAAACTTGCCATGCAGACCACAGTGTCATAATCGGTCCCACTCACCTCATCCCTCATTAACTGTGATTTTCTCTTTCAGAACAAAGCCAAGTCATAGAGCTGGTTTCCTTGTACAGTGTTTTGTAATTATTAATGCATTATACTAACAGAGTAAATTCAAACTTACCCATGGATGAAAGGTGCTTGGATTTTATACCTTACAGACTAAGCCAGCTCTGCACCAAGCAAGAGAACTGACTGAGTTTCCAAAAGCCTTCTGAGGCACCTCTGAAATGAAGAGGGGATCTCAACCCAACATAATGGATGCTCTGTATGAAATTTACATCTGTTCTTTAATCAGCCAAGCAGTTATTGAGAGCCTACTGAGTGTCAGGCAATGTTCAAATGCTCCTAGAACAGAGAAGAAGGCATCTAGACCCTAATGGGAGGGTATGTGTATACACATACAGGAATACAGGAATCAAAAAGAAGAAAAGGGCTTCCCTGGTGGCACAGTGGTTGAGAGTCCGCCTGCCGATGCAGGGGACATGGGTTCGTGCTCCGGTCTGGGAAGATCCCACATGCGGCAGAGCAGCTGGGCCCGTGAGCCATGGCCGCTGGGCCTGCGCGTCCGGAGCCTGTGCTCCGCAACGGGAGAGGCCGCAACGGTGAGAGGCCCGCGTACCGCAAAAAAAAAAGAAGAAGAAAAAAATGTATCTAGCATTATAAAATAAGTAAGGGGTGTGAAGGGAGCACAGAATAGGGTTCCTTTAAATTTAGCAGAATGGGGCAAATGATGCCTAACAGAATGTGGCATAGCAATCAAGTCTATGGTCTCTGAAGTCAGACTATCCAGGTATGAATCAGGGCTTTACCACTGTATTATAAACAGCAGCTTACTAAGGACAAGATACTTAACCTCTCTAATCTGTGACTTACCCTATCTTATAGTCAAGGATAATAATGGTTTTTAAAGCACAGGAGTGTTGGAATGATTAAATGAGATAATCCTCATGCAGCACAGTGCATGCATATTCGAACTGCTCAATACATGTTAGCTCTTTCTAGTACCAATACTAGAAAGTTGCTTTGTTTTTTTTTGGGGGGTGTGGGGCAATAGTGGGCATTATGCACCCCTAGTAATGAGTTTCTTTGCCACCCTTTGCAGGAAAGCACACCTTTGAAAGTCCTGGCTCTCCCAAATGTCCTTGGGCAAATATGTAAATAGCTCATGGTCATTAGCATTAGAATGTAAGAGCTACATCAAGAGAATATCAACATTAAGTTTCATTTCTTATCATGAATGTGTTTTAAAATCAGAATTCACAATTATTCACGTAAATAGAATCTACTTAAATATTGCAGAGAAGTCTTTTATTAAAAAGACTATTTCTGGGGCTTCCCTGGTGGCGCAGAGGTTGAGAGTCCGCCTGCCGATGCAGGGGACACGGGTTCGTGCCCCGGTCTGGGAAGATCCCACATGCCGCAGAGCGGCTGGGCCCGTGAGCCATGGCCGCTGAGCCTGCGCGTCCGGAGCCTGTGTTCCGCAACAGAAGAGGCCACAACAGTGAGAGGCCCGCGTACCGCAAAAAAAAAAAAAAAAAAAGACTATTTCTGGAGTACCCTTCTAGTTATTAGATTGGGTGATGCTCCTCTCATGAATTACTGAATAAAGTTAATTAGATCTTTAAAAAAAGACTTTATTTCTTACAACTTTACTTGTGAAGGACCTTCTAACATGTGGTGCTCACAGAATTATTCTTAGGATCTCCATCAACTGAATAAAACTAGGCTTAGAGTTAAGACAGAACTGAAAATTCATCTTGGTAAGCATTTTGATCATCAAAGTACATAGCTTTCAAATAACATTTTTAGTTGGTTCAGGGAAATTTTTAAACCCCCCTGTGTTCTTATGTGATTTATACTTGATGTAAAAAATGTCTTCATTTTAATGTAAAATATCTCAGTTGCCCAATTCATAATGATTTGAATGTTGTTTCACTCTTTAACTCAACGTAATTGATTAAATTGTTGTTAAATACCGTTTTAAAACATTGTAAGAACTCACTACCAATATATATAAGATAATAATATATTTCACCAGCAATATAAAATAATTGTCTTGGTAATTAAGGAAGCTCATTTAGTTCTAGTGATGGTTTATTCAAACATATAATTACACATATAACTAACAAGTACTCCTTTTAATGAAATATATAATTATTAAAATATTCCTGAGGGATATAATTGGCATATTATAAATATATTTCTATCATGACTACTTAAAACCTCAGTAAGTGCACCTTTAAAAAGGTTTAATTAGCATACAGTAACTCTCGCCTTGAAATGAAATTAAATCCTTAAGAGAAACAACTAATTTGAAGCATAATCTTACATTACCTAAATATAATTACTAAACCACGCCAAGTAAAAATAATAAAGAAAACCCTAGAGAGCTGATTTACCAAAAATACAATAATCACATGTTTCCAAGCATTAATTCTCAACCCTGATTACACAAGAGGACCACCTGGGGAGCTTTTACAAAACCATTAACCCAGGCCCTATACACAGAAATTGATTCAACTGGTTGGGAGTGGGGCCCAGACATCTGTGTTTTTTGTTATTTTTGAAAGTCCCCAGAACCACTGCACCAGAGACTGATTAAAATTTATTTTTTACCAGTCCGTAAATGTTTATAGCAGCTTTATTCATAATCACTAAATATTTGAAACAACCCAGATGTCCTTCAACTGGTAAATGGATAAACAAACTGTGTATATATACAATGCAACACCACTCAAGCAACAATCTATTGATTCATGCAACAAACATGGATGAATCTTAAGTGCATTTTGCTAAATGAAAAAAGGTGGAAGCCAAAAGGCTACATAGTGGGGTGGTGTGAAGGAATTTCTGGGGTAAAGCGACTGCTATGTAACTGTAGTGGTGGATATACAACTCTATGCATCTGTCAAAACTCATGGAACTGTATACCACAAAGAATGGATTTTACTGTACATAAATTTTTAAAAATCAAGCAGGAAGTAAGGGGGTAGATGGAATGCAGACTGTGACAAATCAATCTGACTGCCTTACAGATGTATCACGTAACTAGACTGAAGGAGATGGGGAAAGATCTGTCCTGAGTAATTTGGGAAAATAGTGTTTTGACTGGATACTGTAAAGCTAAACATAGCCTATAATAACAGCATTTTCTTGTTGTGAATGAAAAAAAGTCATTACCACAAAAGGTTTATATTTTTGTCATTTCTATAGCAAATATTTTGATTTGCTCTTTATCGATTGTGTGGCTGTATTTAATAATAAACAAGATAACCTAGTCTTAAAATCTGAAAGGCTTTGTAAAAATCTTTACAGGTGTTATTTTAAGCACTGTTTGTCTTTTTATCTTTTTTTTAGAAGGATGCTGGGCAGTATAGGAATGAAAGGCTCCCTGAAAGCGGACAGAGATTGCTTCATGGATCCAGAACAATGGACAGTGACAAAGCCAAGAGCAAAGTGAGCTGAAAGTGCAGCAGTGCTGGGGTAGTCCCAGCAGCAAACAGTCAACTTACTTAATCAGACAGCTGATCCTCTAGCTAAAATGCACCTAATTCTACTGTATTGGGTTTATGTTAATAAAATGTGAATATACAAAAACAATACTGATTCCTAAGTATGTCAAAAATGTCAGAATAAATAAATGCATTCTTAGAAACCTATGGGAGTGTGTGTTTTTTATTTAGTTATAACATAGGATTTGAGAGAATTAAAAGTTAAAGACCTGGGCAGAAAAAAAAATCCTCAACTCCTCCTACATTACTAATAGTCCAGTGCCAGAATTTCAGGCTCATACAAACATCTGATTTAAACTCTCATATCTGGTTTGTTTCAGAACTGAGTGCCCATCTCGTCCAGCTAAAACTTTTATCCACTGCCTCAGACTTGGAGGACTATGGCGAGAATTACTAAGGCCTTCCCTGTGAGGTCCACAGTAACTCAGTAGCAGACTTTGCATCAGTCAATCTATCAGAATGCTACAGGTAAGAGTATGCTGGTAAATTTACATTGGCCATACTAATGAATGCTTGGCCCTACGTCTACAGCCTAAGGAAATGTGAGTGGATCAGGTAAAAAGTGGGCCACAAACCTGAAGAGATGGTCTACATAATCCACTTTTTCTTTCCAATTTATTTTGCTTTGTATGAATGGAAATCTGTCACTTTAGGAGAGGATTTTTGCACCTGAATCATCACTGTCATCAAGGCAATCACAGATTTTCCATAGTAACCAGAGTAATCCTGATAAGACCTAAATATAATCATCTTCACCTTCTTACTTTAATAGCTTACCATTTTCCTTTGCTACAGTCCCATTTTCTTTGGTCCTTTCCAGACACTAGTCAGGCTCCCCTGGCTTCAGGGCCTTGGCACAAGCTGTTTTTCTGTTTGTAGGCTCTTACCATCGCCAATAGGATCTTAACTCACTATTGCTTCCAGGGAACCTGAATTTCCAACTAGGTTGATTCTGCTCATTATAGGTTCTACGTACCAGGTGTCTCTCCTTCTAACCCCTTGCTCCATTTATTCCCCTTGCATTTCCTAGGACATGCCAGGCAAGCTCCTGCCCTAGGGTCTTTGAACTGGCTCCTGCCTAGAATACTAACCCCCACCATGACTAACTGGCCGCCTTCTTTCAAACCTGCTTAACTGCCCCCTTCTCAATGAAGTCTACCTTGACCTGACCACCCAATTTTAAATTGTATCTGAATCACCCTCTTACACTTACACACACACACACACACACACACACACACACACACACACGAATCCCGATTCGTCTACCCTGGCCTCTGCATAATTTTGAGCCTCCTGGAAGGTGACCTTCATGGTGCAAGATTCTGTTGTTGTTTTGGTCACTGAAGAGTGTATCCCAGAAACCTAGTACAGGGATATCTCTGGAATGAATAAATTACTTATGGACCATGTAGGCAAAACATTTATAAAGGAGAAAGGGAAGAATCTCAGACTTCAAGACCTGAACAACATCTGTGAATTACAATGTGAGAGCAAAAAAGATTTGTGGAAGAAAATAGCTTTGTATAAATAGCTTTGTGTAATGAATTAGAAGGCACTGGCAAATAAGCACAGGAGGGAGAAGCAAATCCTACAGCTACATCTACTAATTATGAGCCCCTAATCATTGCCAGGTACCTAACCCACATTATCACAGTTAAGCCCCATGAAACAAGTGCAGGATAAGGCTCTTATGCCTGTTTTACAGATGAAAAAATCTAAGGTTAGATTAGAAGCTATAGCAGGACATGGGTTCATCTTGCTTACTATCTAATTCCCAGCAACCCGCAAAATGCTGGCAGGTAGTAGGTATAGAATACATATTAACTGAATAAAAAAATTATGCTCAGAGAGGTTAATATACTTCCTCAAGACCACCCATCTAGTAAATAGCAAAAGACAGGATCTAAGCCCACATATTCTTATTTAGAAGCTAATGTCTTTCAACTATACCATATTTCTTCAGACTAAAATTATAAAACATATACAGACCTACAAAAATGCAGCAGTCCAGCCAACTATATACCACAGTAATTCTTCAGGACATTTCAATATAACAGAAGGAAACAGAAAAAAATTGATATTCCTGGTGAATGTCACCCAAATAAATGATCAAACAACAATCATGCTTTATTTGAAGTATTTATTAATGAAGTGGTGCAAGGTTCATTCTAGAAAGAATTCCATCAAAACGGATAAAGCAAAAACTTTTAGTACCAAACCTTTAGTCTTCCTACAAAGGGAGAGTCATTTTCACAGAAATATCTTATTACCCAGACAGGACTGTATGAGTAAATTTGTCTGTTTCCACCGAGCTGCTCACTTGGGCAGTGCCCTCCTGAGCACTAGCCTTTGAAATGCTAATTCACTGGCTGAACAACTGTTCAGCTGCTCTTTAGCCTTAAACATTCTGAGGCTTCACATTAGGTAGCCAGAGCAGCCCCTGAGAGAAAAAGGAGCTCCAGCAACCACGCTGGCTTGACACCAGGGGATAGATGAAATCAGGAGGGAGTGGAAGCCTCTCTCCCCAGCCTCAGGCGATGAGGGGACACCTGAAGTCATTAAACCTGGCCTGCTTAGGATGTACAAAACTGGGGACAGAAGAATTTAAGTAAATAATTCATCACCCCCAATTCGCATTCTCCAGAAGTATCTATACAATTGCAGACAAAGGACTTTAAATTTGCCCTTCTGCTTTATATTTCAGTGTGAGATACCTGGTAATGGAATCCATTCGCTAATTCACTTTCCAAAAACAGAATCAGCCCAAATGTTTGCTGTCGGTGCTTTGTTAAATTTTCTGCTATTGTTAACCACCGAAAGGGCTGGATACCGTTGGGATTGATAAATTTTATTCATTTCAAATTTACAAACTTCTATGGAGACTCTACACAGAGACTGAAAACCTGTGGTCCCACACCAGATCCATCCCAAAGGTGTTTTTCCTTTGGCCTCAGTGTTACTGTTGCTTAATGATTTTTAATTCAAGTAAATATGTGAAAATTAGGGACATTTCACCTATAAATCTGGACTTCAAGCTTCTCTAGGAAAATCAGAAAATCCTGGACATGCATTCCCGAATGCTAAGAAGAGGCTGGGTCGCTGCTTCTCTCATGAAATCCAGCACAAACTTTCCAAAGAGCTGAACTGCTGCTTCAATAATGAATTTTACTTGACTGGTCACTAGAGGCATTGAATTTGCTACCCCTGGCTGTATTCAAGGTCCAGTTTTGGGACGAGGGCACGGAGGCAGAATCTGAGATGAGTAAATATACTTGGCTCCCGCGGCATGGAATGTGAGAATTTTAGACAAACTAAAATTAGAATTTGTCTATTAAGTCTGTCTCAAAGTGATGTATGGCAACTATGATAACTGTTAGGAGAGACACAAAAACCATAATGAAGTGCATTAGATGTACTGGCAGAGGAGGGATGGGTGGAAGAGAAATACACAAAGAAGTATCTACTATTCTGGCTACTTCTCCTCTCTACCTGTTCCTGTATGACTCATTCAGTACTTACCAAGTTCAATCCATCACCAATTCCTGCAAGCTTTTAATCCTCTTAAAAAAATTTTGTATCTGGCCTTTCTTTACCGTATAACCACAGCCACACTTCAGACCATCATGACCCTTATCCTACTTGCTTTTAGAGCAACTCACCCTCAAGTTCATCCTCTACCCAACTATCAGTGATCTATCAAAAATGCAAGTTGGACCACATCGTCTCCCAGTTTAAAAATTTTCATTGCTTCCCTTATTAGGTGGTAATGCTGGGCTGGGTTTGAGAACTAACTGAGGGACATTTTTTAAAAACACCTATGCTTGATCCTTACTTTCATATATTTTGATTTAAATGCTCAGTGTGCAGCTGAGACAGCTGTATTTCATCCCCAGGTGATTCCAAAGTATCATCAGGTTGAGAATCACTGATCTACCAGGCAAGCTCCAAGCTCCTTAGCTTTGCCTTAGTGCCCTCCGGTATGTTTCTGTCACCACCAGCCCTCTTCATGTTCCCTGCAAATTCAACAATAACCTTATGCTTACGTCTACTACTGCACATACCTCCCTATGCTGTAATTATCTCTTTATTGCCTCTCCCACTATTCTGAGAGAAGTGACTTAGCTCAGTCTTCTTGTTACCTATAAGTACCTGGGACACAGTTGGGTCTAAGTAAGAGTGGATGGAGATGGCAGAAAAGATGGAGCTGGAATAGTAGGTAGATGGGGAATAGCAAAGTTATGCGGTCACAAAGGGAGAAGGAGAGAATACCAGCAAAGGTGGGAAAACAGAAAGCACTTCCTGAGCTAAGCAGAATGTTGGTGACTGTGAGTAATGTGTGAAAGCTTCTCTTAGGCCACAGAGAGGAGCCTAGTGGCCTGAGTAAATACACCAAAGGGAAGTGAGCCAATTTATTCCCTGCCCAACAGTGGCATCAGATCCATTTGTTAAACTGCAAACTCTGTAGAGAAAAGAGATCCCAGAATACAAGCAATTGTTTTATTATAATTATCATAATATCCTTCCTGTTTCCATCTCTCATTCCAAATCAGTACAATTAAAATGCAAAAAGAATTACGTGTTTTGCAATCGTTAAATGATCTTTTTATATCTCTTTGCTGACGTAGTCTTATTTCAGAAACAGTAGTTCTCCACGGTGGTTTCTGCCCCTCAGTTCAAATGATTCACGCGGTGGGCCTCTCATCCTTTCCCTTGAGATTTTTCTCCATAGTCAGATAGACTTAACCATTACTCATCATGCTTCGTATTCAGCCAAGATTTTTGTTTAATCTAATTAGTCTTCCTTCTTCATTCAACTCTAAACAACATCCATCCTTATGAGAATATAGTTATGCCCTTCCTACTTTTTCAGAAACTTGTGCCTTCTACAAGCTGCCAGGACAAACTGGCAATAGTTGGTAATTTAAATTTTCCTATGTGAGTCAGGGATTCCAGTTGCAATCAATTGCAAACCGCCCCCTCTTCATGCCCAATGAAAGCCTTTCCATTTGGTGACATCATGGATCCATAAGCGTTATTTCTGAGCATTGCTGCTGGATCAATGGTGCTTTCTTGTTAGAGTTTTATTTTGCTTTTGATTTATGAGCACTGAGATGGTACGGAGGACATCTATACCAGAAGTACCCATGATGTGATCAAATTCACCATTATGTTTCTGCTTTTGCTTGCCTTTATGAAACCAATATCAGACTTCAATACCCATGATTACAAACCTGTTTCTTTACAGATCCTGTTACAACATTCCCATTAAACGTAACACTTCCCAGCACTTTTTTCTCCATATTTAAGATGTTCATCGCTCCAAATGTCAGGCTCACGGTGCAATGAAAACTATCCCACAGCTAATAAATTATTCATTTGTCAGGAGTTTGCAATTTGAAGTGGCACTAACAGCCAAGTACCTGAAGCACCCCCCAAAGACTCAAAGCACAGTAACATGCAAAGCTTCTTCCACATAAATGCTAAAGGTTAAGTGCTATTAAACGTCTCTGTTTATCAAGAGATGTGCTCCTTGAACTTATTTATTCTAATTAATCTACTCCCAATAAACATTACTAACAAAGCACCGTGCTAAAAGTGGCTAATCAAATGCGTCTCTTTCCCCTAACTAATCTCACCAGGTTAAAACAAGGTCTTCTGCTTATAAACATTCGCCATTCCCCACTATCTGGGGAGAACTTGTGAGTAAGATCACAAGTAGGGGTCAGCGGGCTTCCCTGGTGGCGCAGTGGTTGAGAGTCCGCCTGACGATGCAGGGGACACGGGTTCGTGCACCGGTCCAGGAAGATCCCACATGGCCGCGGAGCGGCTGGGCCTGTGAGCCATGGCCGCTGAGCCTGCGCGTCCGGAGCCTGTGCTCCGCAACGGGAGAAGCCACAACAGTGAGAAGCCCGCGTACTGCAAAAAAAGTAGGGGTCATCAAGCCATGACCCTCAGCCCAAAGCTGGCTCATTGTAAGGGTTTGTAAATAAAGTTTTATTGGAACATCACCACTCCCAAGTGTTTATGTGTTGTCTGTGGCTGTCTTCTTGTTATAACTCAGAGTTGGAGAGTTGTTACAGAGACTGTGTGGCTCACAAAGTCAAAAATGTTTACTATATGGTCCTTTACAAAAATCATTTGCCAACCTCTGGTTGAAAGGCATGCAAAATGTGGAAAGATTTCAGAATTTTAGCACTAGGTAGGGCTTTAACTGCTGTATATCAACCTGTTCATCTACCCAAGCGAGGACTGCCTTTAAATGCTTGTTTTCTAGAATGTCATCTGTGGAACAGAGCCAGAAGAGAAGAAGGAATAAAGCAACGACAGGTCCAAGGTGGCTCTCAAGCTGGTAGGTGCTTCGTTTTGATGACAATAATCACCATGTGTTCCAGTTATCTATTGCTGTGTTTCACACCACCTCAAAACTTGCTTAAGGCAAACATTTCTCTGCACAGGATTCTGCCTTGCAGGCTTCAGCTGGGCAGTTCTCTTCTCACTTCACGTCACTCGCCATTATCAGGAGGCTGGGCTCCTGCTGGGAAGCCAAGATGGCTTCATTCACATATCGGCACCTCACCTGGAAGGCTACAAAATGTGTGAGCTCTCTGGGCATTTCTTTCTCTCCACAGGGTCCCTCCAGCAAGATAGCTGGGCATCTTTCTATGATGACTCCAGGTGCCACAGAGTTGAAGTAGAAGCTCCCAGATGTCTAAAGATTAGGCCCAGGACAAGTGCAGCATCACTTCAGCAGCATCCCATTGGTCAAAGCACCTCAAGGAACCAGCCCAAATTCAAGGGGAGGAAAAGCCGACTCTACCTTGAGAGGAGCTATAAAATAGTTTGGCTGTGATTTCCAAACTACCAGAATATGACTAAGAGGACTGATGGTCACATCATGATTATGGTGATAAAATCTTGAAGGCAGACCTTACTGCCGACAATTTCAAATCAAACTGATGGATAAGAGCAAGAAGGCAGCCTAATGAAATATGAAAATCATTTTATAATAAAACACTAGTTGCACAGAATGCAAAAAATTACAAATTGACAGTATTTTCTTCTTTTTTTAAAAAACTGAAACACGACAAAAGCCTTTCTAAAAGTCATTCGATGCTTCTCTAATTCTTACACAATGTATAAACTGTGGATATGGTATAACCTTTCTTCTGTGATTCTGAAGCCTCACTCTGCTATTAAGGAAGTTCCAGCACAACTACAATGGAAATGGACCTCTGGCACCTGCCATGGTGGTGGCATCGCTTTGGCCCTTTGTCCAGGTTTCTGGCCACTATGCATTTTGAACTCTTGTGCCTGCTCTTTTAAACTGTTCTGCCTCTTCCCTGGACAAGGAGTCAAGAGAGCTGAGTTCTAGGGTCTTCCTCATCACCTACTCACCTTTTTGCTCCAGTCAGGTCATCTGCTCTGACCCTTGGTTTCTTTTATCTGACAAGTGCAGATGATAAAATGTATCCTCCCTACTCCTAGAGTACTCAGGAACAAGTTAGATTAAAGATATAAAATGTTTAAAAATTATACAGGGGAAGGTATTATCATGATCATTGCTGTGAGATAAAATTGGATTTTATTGCTAAAATAAAGTAAAATAAAAATAATATATTAAAATTAATATACTATCAAATACATTGTTGATATAATAACAATGGCTAAGATTTATTTAGCGCTTACTATGTGTGTTGATATAATAACAATGGCTAAGATTTATTTAGTGCTTACTATGTGTGAGGCATACCTCTAAGCACCTTACATTGGTTAATGGTTAATCTTCCCCTGTGTCCACATGTCCGTTCTCTACGTCTGTGTCTCTATCCCTGCCCTGGAAGTAGGTTCATCTGTACCATTTTTCTAGATTCCACATATATGAGTTAATACAGGATATTTGTTTTCCTCTTTCTGACTTACTTCACTCTGTATGACAGACTCTAGGTCCATGCACATCTCTACAAATGACCCAGTTGGAACTATCATTTTTATGGCTGAGTAATATTCCATTGTATATATGTACCACATCTTCTTCATCCATTCATCTGTCATTGGACATGGAGGGGATACATGTATACATACAGCTGATTCACTTCACTGTACAGCAGAAACTAATACAACATTGTAAAGCAATTATACTCCAGTAAAAAAAAAAAAAAAAAAAAGATAGTTAATCTTTACAGCAACCCTACAATTATCATGCCAGACAACAAAACTGAGACATAATTAGGAAATCTGTTTCTGGTTATACAGATATTAAACAGAAATATGATTTAGCCTTATCAATTTGCATAGCTGATTTTAAGAACTTACGAAAGGCCTATCGTATTTCTGATAAAATTTCCCCCTTTTGTTAGAAGGGCAGAATCTCCCTCTTCTAAACTCTGTACCAGCATTCTGTACCAGAGCTTCACATTGTTAGTGTTCTTAACCACGGGTACCTTTGCCCCCCAGGGGACATTTAGCAATGTCTGAAGACATTTTGGTTGTCACAACTGGGGGCTAGAGCGTTACTGGGTATAAGCCAGGGATGTTGCTACACGTCCTACAATACTCCGGGCAGTCCCCATAGAACACAAAGCATTACCCAGCCCAAAATGTCAGTAGTGTTAAGCTTGACAAACCCTGGGCTACACTGATGGCATAAACATAGTAAGGAGAGATTTCACTGAGTTCAGCCTGTAAGTTATAATCGTAATCTATGATATGGATGCTTTTTTGTTATGTTTTGTTTATTGCTGCTCAAAAGTATATATTGCTTCATTCCTTGAACCGAAAATCATCTCAATAGGTCAAAATGATAGATAACTGATTTCTACGTATACCTCAGGCATTATGGTTTCTACAGTGGGATAAAGATGAACCTTTACTGAATACCTGCCATGCATCAGGCACTCACAGCACTTTACATATAGGATTTCACTTGAATCTCACAGCAACCTGTAAGAGCTATAAGCATCACCAAAGAGTCAGAAGAATTTAAGCCAAATCTGGTTGCTAACCCCATGTACTATTTTAGAGAAAACACATTTAAGTTATGGTTTAATAATCCTTATGTTATTTATTACCCTACAACCCCACTGGGCTTAAAACTAAGTCCAAATATGTTAAATCACATAAGCAATAGTTTTTCCTCCAAATAAAAGAGGTTTACCAGGAAAGAGTTTATTAAAATTATTTCATCTATATAGAGGATATACTTTCCATATAGGAATCACTTAGGAATCCTATGGCTATAATCTTGACTAAATGGAAGCATACAGAGGAAAGCCCTATTCAAGCTCCCTTCTTCTCTACAAATGTTGGCCATCGCCTTCCAGTTACAACTCTGCTTTTCATGTGTACCCTCCTTAGTCCTCTCCAGCTATGGATATTGATGAAATGAAGTGTAGACTTAATTATATGTTGCCAATGTAGAAATATCATCTACTTTAAAAGAAAAGCAAAACTGGCCAGGCTAAAAGCAGAGCTAAAAGCAGATATTTTTGCTTTTGTTAACCAAAGCCTTTAGTGTTCAAAGTCTATATTGGATGGTACAAAGGAAATTTCAGTCAAGCAGTTTAGAAAATGAATTTATAACCTGATCGGAGATTGTACCAACCCTTCAATGAACTATTTGAGAAAGAAATATTTATTTTGTCCCAGTAGAGGACAGTGATGCCCAACTCAAGTTTCATAGGTAGATATCCCAAGAATATATGTGTTTCCCTACGTAACTGCTAAGCAATCTAACTCCTTCCAAGGCCTACAGGGCCACATGGTCTAGCCCCTTCCTGCTCTCTTAGCTATGTCTTCCTACTCACTGTGCTTCAGTCTCCTAAGCCTTATTTTGCCCTTTGAACACACTAGTCTTCTTTCCTTAAGGCTTTTGCGAATCACTGTTCTATCCACCTGGATGCACTGAACTCCACTTGTTCATGGCTGGTGCTGTCCCATCACTCAGCTTAAGTGTTGGGTCTCACTAAGCAACACCTTCCTTGATATAAAATGAAAGAATGCCCTGTCCCCTCCCCTAACATCCCCCCATACTCTCACAGAACATCACCCTGTTTTATTATCTCTGCAGCATTCATAACTATCAAAGCCACACTGTTCATTTATCTTTTGTCCATAACCTTGTCTTGCTGCATGTTTCTTCCCTTCCAGCCCAGCCCCACTCTAACTAGAATGGAAATTCTGTGGTAACACGAATCAGGATCTGGCTTGTTTGGGGCACACAGTAGGCATTTACTGAATGAAATATTACTTTAAAATTAAATGTTGTGATTTAAATTTACTTTTAAAGGATACATATGGACATTAAAGAGGTGTTTGTATCAACCTGAAATCACTACAGCTGAAAGCAATGAATGCCTTCCCTGCTCTTTTTTATAATAGTAACACCTTTATTAACAGGTGGTTGCAGTTTGTTAACTTTTTTGAAAAATCAAGTTGTAAACTTTTGTTACCAATTAAAATGAGGTTCTTAAAAAAACGTAACCAGATATAAAACAATTTAAAAATCTGTAAAGGTGTACTGAGAAAAAGCAGGTTTTTATTTTTTTAAACACGTTTGTCATTACTAAAAAGATCTGTCTTTAGGTAAAAAACATTTAAAAATCCCATGCTGCATAAATAATACGGATAGTTCCAGTGATCTGGTCAATGGGCAAAAAGCAGCACTTAAGGTCTGCCCTTTTTAATGGTAAACAAACAACAGCAATTTATTTTTCTCTCACTCCTTTATAAGCAACTTGAATATAGGAAAAACAACAGCTAAGAATGAAAAGAAAAACTACTAGAATGTATTAAGTTTAACTGGCTCGTTATACTTTCTGTGCTTATAGCTCAAAAGTAATGTATTGTGTGCTATTTTTTAATCTGAAGATATAAGTACTTAGTGTATTTTAATGTCTCATTGACTAAATGTAGTATAAAACAATTATCACAACACTATGTTGTGATTATGCAAAATCCATCACACATTGTAGAGTGAATTTAAAACGTTCATTGCAGAACAGAAACTAAATTGAAATACCCATTCTAGTAAAGTTTAAAACTTCATTCACATTTTTAAACTGATTCTGGATTCCACAGTATTTTTTTTACAAATATATTAACATAAAGGTAAGTTTAAAAAAATTACCTGAACAAACAAAAAGAGAAATGATAAGAATGAGCAGTGATATACTTTTGGAAAAAAATAATGACATGTTAAAAAAAAGAACTACATGTCCCTCATTAGCTTGGCTTTCTCTTTCACTCAGAATTATAATAATCTGTAGGTGGCTCAGGTTTTAGGAGACTGTAGCTCAATAAAAGTCAACTAACATTATTTCTTAAGTTTCAAGACAGTCTGGCCTTCCTAACCTCCACCACTCTTCTCCCCTGTTCCCCATCTTTTCCTTAACATTCAACTAGACCCTTAAAAGATCTCAAGGCCACTCTGGCTGGCCTGGCTTCAGAGGATTTCTCTACCCTGCTACCACACAGATGTTTTTTTACATCTCTTTCTGTCACTCCCCCAGTTGTCCTTAGAATAAAAACCAAGATCTTGAACAAGTTCTAAAGCCTTGCATTAGATGGTCCTGCTTACTTGTCTATCCTTATTTGATTACTTCCTCCTTCTCAGCATCTGCGATCCAGTCACATCCATTCTTTCAGTCACCAGAATACACTAGGATATCCTGTCTTGCGATATAAGAGCATGTTCTTTCTTGAACCTTAACAGCTCTTTCAGGTGTAGTTTAGTTAATGTCTATTCATCCATCAGGTGCTAGCTCAAAAATCATTCCCTCAGAGCGATACATGTGATCTAACTTAACAGAACTACACCTGTACAAAAATATATTGATGTAAAAGCTAGTAAAATCTGCAGTTAGTTAATAGTATCGTACTAATATTGATTTCCTGATGTTGATAATGTAATGTTATTACGTAATATATCATTACTGGGGAAATATGGGTGAAAGGTACTTGGGAAATTCCTGTACAATTTTTACTTCTTTCAAGTCTGAAATTATTTCACAATAAACAAGAAATAAATTGCTCCTTCATAATGCTTTTTATTACTCTTCTGAATAGTTGAGACACTAACCTCCCTATTCTCTTCCCTCAAAATATTTATCACTGTTAGAAAGTATGAACGTTTTGAGATTAATGTTAAATATTTGTCTATCCCACTAGAGTTTAAGCCCTCTAGGGGCAGGGATCATATCTCTTTATCTCACCATTGTATATCCAGTAGTTACCTCAATGCTTGACACAGGAAATGTGTCCAATGAACACTTATTAGAGGGAGTATTAAATACACAAATGTGTCAATCAGTCAATGCCCTTTGGAAGTATAATTGCATATATAATGATACATATTTACATTTTTAAAAGATACTGCTCAAATCATAAAGTTAACGGGATCACCAATGTCCACAGAGATCTAAACATGGATGCTTCTAATTTGGAAATGATGCAAGTTGATGAGAAAAAAGCAAAAGAGCGACTAACATTTAGTGAATATTTAATCCGATTATTCAAAATGCTTTGCGAGTTCTCTAATCCTTATGATAACCATATCAAGTGTGTGCCATTTTCCATCTTCATTTTACAGATGAGAGGCACATAGAGATTTGTAACTTGCACATGGTCAGAACACCTATACTGCAGAGGCAGGATCTGAACATGGGTACAAGTCCATATTCTTAAGCGCTACTTCCTGCCTGGAGATAAAATCTGAGAATATTGCTTGAGAGAGTTCTGAAAAGTGAGCAATGAATTCTGAAAGTAGATTACAAGCTGGTGTGGGACCACACTTTTTTAAATCTTTATATCCCTACCATTATGCACAAAGCTTTCCATGTAGCAGGGACACATGATCACACACACACACACACACACACACACACACACACACACACACACACTGGTTACTGGTTTCACGAATGAATAAATAAATCTAAAGCAAACTGAGGAAAAGAGAAAATGCAAAATTATAAGTAAGAGAATTGGTTTCCACCCAATCACTAGTACTTTTCTCTTTGATTCTTTATTTCAAGTTGGACACTGGTTGGGGGTTTTCTGAATTTACTGAAGCAGGACAACATGGGCAGAAGAGTGCAGGCTCCCAAACAAATCAAACTTACTTGAAATGAATCAGGTAATTAGCAGCTACCTCAGGAAAATTGAAGACACTAAGAATATGATGGGAAAGAAATGAGGAAATCATAGAACAGTATAATCAAATATCACCAGGCTATTAGCAATAACAAGAATTAATTCACAAATATTTCAGATATTGTTCTATCCTTCAAGCTTAGGGCCCTCATGGCAAACTGAGATCAGAGATAACAAATGTATCATACTTTGGTTTTTCTTAGAAAAAGCAAGTCCCTCTACACACAATAAAATGCTTTGAAGTGTACACATTTGTTGATTATGTGACATATTCTTAACCTTACTAGATAGGTACAGCTCTGCTGGGAGCAATTAATTCAGAAAGCTACAGAAAACTCTGCAATGGGACCAAAGGATCAGTAAAATAGCTGGAATATTTTTCTTGCTGTAGACAGCTGGATTCTGCTAATTTAGCTACTTTAAAGTGAGGGGAGGAAAGAGGAGGGAGCAGTAAGGGTTTTATTTTGCCACACCTCTGTAAATTCAGAGAAAAGGAAAACAAGGAAGGCATTGATAAGCATGGAAAAATGAACTGGCTTTCTTCCTGCTCTCCTCAATGAGCACATCTATTCTAACTGGCCTGAAGGAACCAGAACACTTTTCATTCAGGTGATATATACCAAACAGAATCTAACCAGAGAGCTGGATTAAGCAGCAGTTTACCTTTTCATTTTTAGAGAGGTCCAATGACAGTGGCCAAAAAGCATAAACTCAGGTCTAGAATGTAAGTGATTTCATCACAGTGAAACCAGTTTGATAAAAGAATGTACTAACAGCAGATTCTTGGCCTGTATTTAGTTTAAAAAAAAAGAAAGAAAGAAAAAGGACTGGTGAATAGCAAACTAAAGCTACATAAAATTACCAGAAACTATTACGAAAACTCAGTCAAAAGAAAAACATTTACCTCAGGATCATATTAATATAATACAATCTAAATTCATCTAGAAGTTGCACGCACAGCATCACTGAACTGACCTCAGTCAAACCACTATGGAAAACTGGTTAGCTTGGCACGAAGAAGGGCTACTCTTAGTGCTCAAACTGAAGTCACACTTGACTCTTCCCCGGGACCACAGCTCTACCATGTGTATGTGCATTCACGAAGGAATGAGCGACACCATTTCGAGCACTCCAGACTTAGGAACAAAAAGAAATAGGATCCATGCACACATCTAGCCTTTTGAAATAATAGTGGAGATTGGTAGGGCACTTTAAAGGGGCAATGGCAAAGACTATAATTTTCTGCTAAAGGGATATTATCACAATCTTTCAACCTGGGTTTGAACCAAGGATCGTGAGAACTCTTCTACCTAATGCAACATCACACCAGCACTCTTCTATGGTGTCGCACACAGCAGATTATAAGCCTCACTCCTCAGCTCTTCAGAGTTAATCGTTTCAAAAGGCAGCGAGCTAAACACACTAAGTTAACGTGGCACTCTAGACTGGCTTCTTTCCACTCCCCACCTGCATATCATCCTCTTCTTCAAAAGAGAGCAACATTAAAAAAAAATTATTCCCATAGTTCTCGAGTGGCTCTGACAAGCTACTATTAAAGTTTGAAACATAACTCCTGATCCCTTGTATGAATACAAAATACAGTTAGGTAAAAGAAAAAAATATATATATATATATGGCTAGATGTGCTAATGAAAGTATAGGGAAACAAATCAGTGACCCAGCTGATACAAGCCTGAGAAATATCATCTTTCTATGATGGTGAAGAAATCAAATTTTTCTTCAGTGCTACTTGTATCTTGATTTTTTTCAGCATTTTAAGAGAAGTTAATGGCACAATTTAATGGGTTACAACCTAAATCCTATTTCATCAATTGTTCTTTAAACATTCTCAGTGGCTAAAATTATATCTCAGACTCTACCATGTGCTTTCATGTACCATGAATATCCTCCAGTAGATTACTAAGGGATGTTCTTTCTTCTTTTAAAATGTACCTAAAAAAATATGGCAAATTTTTCCTCTTTCCCCAGGAACGCTCAGGTTACATACGCTATTCGGCAAAGCCAAATGAATCTGTTAAAGGGAAAATATCCTAAAGTAAGGTTGAGGAGATAGGGCAAAACCAAACAAAATTAATTTGGCAAAGAAGAAGCCTCTCCCTCTTTGTAGCTGCGAAGGGAAAAGTGAGAGAGAATGGATTCTTTTCCAGGTTGCATCTTGAGGTTGAAAACTGGTATCGTGTAAATATAGAACATGGTAAATATCTTAATTTAACTAACAATTGCTAATTCACTCAGGCCTTTGTTATTTCTTGCTTAAGACTCTATTGGATAAGAAATGGATGAAAGAGTAGAAGAGAAAGACAGAGAAGGGGAGGAGCAGGTGATGATCATTTATAGTCTAGATTGTCTTTAAAACATAATTTTAAATTTTAGGGATTTCCTGGTGGCACAGTGGTTAAGAATCCACCTGCCAATGCAGGGGACATGGGTTCGAGCCCTGGTCCGGGAAGATCCCACATGCCACAGAGCAACTAAGCCCATGCGCCACCACTACTGAGCCTTCGCACCATAACTGCTGAAGCCCACGCACCTAGGGCCCATGCTCTGCAACAAGAGAAGCCACCGCAACGAGAAGCCCGTGCACCGCAATGAAGAGTAGCCCCCGCTCACCGCAACTAGAGAGAGCCCGCGCACAGCAACGAAGACCCAAAGCAGCCAAAAATAAAAAAAAATAAAATAAATTAATTAATTTTTTTAAAAAAACACACATAATTTAAAATTTTAAAAGTACTTGTTCCTCAATGCTTGATATCTGTCTGCCACTTTCCACCAGAGAATTAAGCAAAAGCAAAGCTTCTCAGTAAAAGAATATGCTTACTCATGTGGAAGGATAACTTCATGAATATATGATAATTAGGTCTAATAACTTTAAGAAAATCCCTAACTGAGATCTGATATTAGAGTCAGGTCCCACAGCCTTAATATGCTTTTGTCGAAAGCTAACAATTGTAAAACAACTTACTTTTTCACTCTAGCCAATACTGAAAAATAAAGCCCTATGCCTGATTTCTTTAAAACACTAAATTTAGATTTCAACTTTAAAATACATTTTGACATAAACGGCTTTTAACACAAGCATCTTTCATTTGGGTCTTTTCCCAGTTAATTATTTGCTGGCATTGTACTCGAAATTCCTTGGCTTCACCTTAAACCAACACTCCCAAGTGCTAATTAGGAGACTATATACATTATTAACCAGAAAATGTTGTGCTTAAAACATGCATGTTCCATATGTATCTATTATTAACAGTATTCCTTTCACTCCTGGAAAGCTCTCTTTAAAAAACAGAGCCCTATTTAAACAAAGAAATTGGCTGCTACTGAGGAAATTCTTGTTGAAATGCAATTAACAGGTAAGGGCCAACATGACACAGGATCCTTGTCTTTGAAACATCTTTAACATGAATCAAATTTAATCTCACTGAAATAGTCAGTGGAGGGAAAAGTTAATGACTGCAGATGTTACACATTTTAATAGTACCAAGGGGACTCCCGAAGAGAATGGCTGACTCTCATATGAGTTAAACCACTACCGGAGACCAGACATGTTGGTAACTACAAGCCAGAGACATGCCTTTTTCCAGTACTGCCTCTTCCAAAAAATCCAAAGGACAGATGGGAAAAGAAACGTATGTAAACAAGGTAGGCCTAATGATTTCCTAATTACAAAGGAGATGTGATCTCATTAATTGGCAAGCTAATTGACCACAATCTCAGGTTCACAAATTGAGTCCAATAATCCAAACTTTGGGGTCTGTACTCCACAGAATTCTCCTCACACTTCCACACCCTTCATCCAGCCACAAAGTTGTCAGTTCTGCTTGATTTGTTTGAATACCGTACTCCACGACAGCTGTCGGAAACGGTACATTAGAACAGCTGCTGTGACAGCTACAAGGGCTTGGAAGTTTAATTGGGCTCAATGTGACATTGCACATTTTTCTAAACATAGAAATATCCACAAAACTAAAGAAATTTCTAATGGGTCTGACCAATATTTACTTATTGGCACCACCAGCTGGTTAATCCCAGTTTGCGTTGTATCATTGGTCTCATAATACCTTTTGCTACTGGGCTGGTAAGAGTATCAAAAAAAGAAAGGCAAAAAAAAAAAAGAAAGGCAAATCAGTAGGAGCAGTTAGATGCACAAGAAAAAGGGCATGAAGACAGAGAGGAAATGGTAAGCAAGTCATGTCCATAATCTCTTTGAAAGGCTGGCTGGTAGCCAAGGAGGATCCCACAGTGTCTCAGGATTTACTTCCAAAGGAAACATATTCAGAGGCCCCGAGCGTGGCGCCAACTGCAAACAAAACCGCTCATTATAGCCCCCTAGAGAAGGGGAGAATGGCTTACTCTCAGCATCCGCGTGGAGGAAGAAGGCGAGAAACAGCAGCAGCGGCCTGGCTACGTGCACCATCCTGCAGCTCGGCACCAGCACACACTGGCAGCTTGGAATCACTGCCGCAGAAGCCGCGGCGAGCCGGGCCGGTCTGAAATTTCAGCTGGAACACTTTCAGAGCCTGTAAAGGCGGAGGTAAAGAAAAGAAAGGGAAGAAAACACAAAGACACTTAGACTCCTCACTCTTCTCCCCGTGTCCCATCACAACCACCACGAGAGATGCAAAACACTGTTGATACACCCTAAATTGTAACCATGACACCTCTGTATTAGGAATCAAACATCCTGGTTTGTGAAATGGGGCTCCCCAAGCCGATCTTTGTTTTTTTTTTTTTTTTTTTTTTTTTTGCGGTACATGGGCCTCCCGCTGCTGTGGCCTCTCCTGTTGCGGAGCACAGGCTCCGGAAGCGCAGGCTCAGCGGCCATGGCTCACGGGACCAGCCGCTCCGCGGCACGTGGGATCTTCCTGGACTGGGGCACGAACCCGTGTCCCCTGCATCGGCAGGCGGACTCTCAACCACTGCGCCACCAGGGAAGCCCCCCAAGCTGATCTTGTTCCCATGTTCAGGTCATCCTGAAGCCAACCACTCTGAAGTTCACTCTCTGCTCATGCCACCTTTTGAGCAACGTTCTATGAGAAGAACCTGTCACTTCTTATGAAATATTACATGACTACATAGGTGGAACAAAGTCCATCAATGCTACAAGTAAGATTTAAGAGAAGCTCCACCATGCAGGATAAAAGTCTATTCTTGGCAGAATAATGGAAGTTGCTTTCCTGGCACCGGGTGAAATGACAGTGCTAATTCAACTTCTCCAGCTAAACAGTAGAGGTTAGAATTTTTTACACCAGCACATTTGGCTTCTTCCCTAAAGACACATCACATTTGAGTCTAGTTTGGCTTCAATAAGTCAAAACAATAGCTAGCAAAGGCCATTTTGACTTACAGGATTTTTATATGCCTCCTGGGCAACGGCTTAGTTTTCTCAATTTTCTATGTAGAATCAATAAGCCACAGCCTGTTTTTAGAGAGCCTACTGCGTGCAAGACATCAGAGTTGCTACTCAGCACTAAGTGTCGCAAGATACAAAAATGAGTCAGAGTCCATCCTCTGTGACGTTCCAGTTTAGGAGGGAAAATAAGACAGGTACATTGGATGACTAGTACAAGTTAATACATGATTAGTGCCAGGAAGGAAAGCCAAATAATGCCATGAAATTCAGGATCAGGAATGACATCATGGAAAAAGCGGTGTCTCCAACTGGGCCTTGGAGTACAGGCAGAATTTTACCAAAAGAAAGGAAAGGCATTCCAGGAATTCTATGCAAAGGCAGGGCAGTGAAAAGGGAACTTTGGCAAAGGTGAGTTGCCTGGTTGGCCTGAAACAGGGCTTCCCAAATACCTATATGCATCAGAACCACCAGGAAGGCTTGTAACTGGGCATGCCCCCAGCAGAGTTCGTGATTCAGTAGGTCTGTGGTGGGGGTCCAAGAACTTGCATTTCTAACAAGTTTCTGAGTGATGCTGATGGAGCTGGTCCAGGGTCCACAATGAGACTACTGGGTTGGTGTGATGGATCCATTAGGAAACCACAAGAAGATGAGGCAAAAGAAAATGTCTCATGCTTTAGGCGTACTTCCTTATTAGAGTTTTTGGCTCTCTGCTATTTTTACCATACTGTTTCATTTAAATTTCCTACATGCTAACTTTGTTTGTGCAACTGAAATAAAATTGCAGTATATTAAAAAAAGAAAATGGCTCAGGCTTAAAAAATAATAGGTCATGGAGAGCCTTGGATGCCAACCTAAGTCAACCAGGCTTTTTTTCAGCAAACCACAAAGGGAGCTATTTAATGTTTTGGAGTAGAAGAACAATATAGAATGAAGCTTTGAAAAGATTAACTGACAGCTGAATGTGGGATGATTTACAGAACACTATTACCAAGAGTCACAGGTAAGAAGTAACACAGACCGTAAGAGTGATGGTGGTCCTGGTAGGAATGGAAAAGAATGGAAGTGATGACTGACCGGC
Source organism: Physeter macrocephalus (assembly GCF_002837175.3). Classification (NCBI taxonomy): domain Eukaryota; kingdom Metazoa; phylum Chordata; class Mammalia; order Artiodactyla; family Physeteridae; genus Physeter; species Physeter macrocephalus. The sequence continues at coordinate 51,434,124 of NC_041222.1, forward strand.
TCCAAGAAACAATTTGAAGTATGGCTCTTCGGGTGATAAATGATAGTTCCTACAGAACCTTCAATTAATCTAGCACAACATTTTATACAGAATAGGCTCTTAATAAAGAGAGAAAGAAAGGGCATATTTAATGTTACTGCTTCCTCTGTCATTGTGAGAAGAACTTGAGAATGACAATCAGAATTTGTTTGCCAATGAAACAGTATACCTTTAAGTTTTGCATATAGGAATATCTGAAACACATAAAATTCTTGACACAAAATACTAGAGACATCCAGAAATAACCTAAAAACTTAAAATAACTTGCAGTTTAAAAAGTATTGTTAATGCAGATACTATAGTGTGTCTTTTTTGAAACTAAGCTTGAGCATGAGAATAAAAATTTTTTTAAAAAGATATTATCTTTTTCATTACTATGAATGAATGGTGTGAACGCAGGAAAGATAAAACTAAAAGGAAGGGGTATGATCATTCTAATTACCATTCCACTAGATAGCTTTTTTTTCCTTTTGAACAGATTTGTGGGTGGCATGAAGAAGCAAATTGTACATTGAAATGCATGTACTTGAAACCAAAAGCTAGCCAGCTGCTCCAAATCAGCTATTGTTATCAATCTCATCTGGAAAACAACTTATCAAGCAGTTCACAGCTATCAAATGTTAAAATTCTCCAAACTTCATAGAAGAAGTGCTAAAGAAATCAGCTCTCTCCCTCTCCCCCTTTCACCGCTCCCATCCTCATGCCAGCATTTCAAATGACAGCAAAGTCCAGGAGACATCAGTCCTGTCAGACTCAATTTGTGTCTGTGCAAGCGTATCAGAGCCAACTGCTACATAATGACTCGATGCAGTCACAGAGATGGAGATGTATGAAATGCTCTCTCAGGAAAGAGGTGATTTGGCTTTCCCCCTTCTCAACTGAAGTGCCATAAGAAGACTAAGTTCTTTCCAATGAACCTACAAATGTTACCTCTGACTTGAAACAGTGCTAGGATCTAGAAATGAATGCAGATGTGAACATACCTATTTTTACTTAAATGGGCTATGCCCTTGGCCTAGATATGACAAAAGGAGATCAGAGGTGTGAAGATAAAACCAATTCCAGATGTTCATTCTTGCCAATCTCCACTCTGTATCTTGTTTATTACATAGAAACTTTGCCAAAAGGAAAATGCTAGCTTGTGTATTAGTAAGGTGGGATTTGAATTTTGGAACAAAAACGGGCAGTAGATTTTTAAGATAACATTTTCAGTGAAAATAATGTGGTCCAGCGGTTAAGACTCTGCACTCCCAATGCAGGGGGCTCGGGTTCGAGCCCTGGTCAGGGAACTAGATCCCACAACTAAGAGCATGCATCCCGCAAGTAAAAGAGCCCACATGCTGCAACTAAAAAAAAAAAAAAACATCCCACATGCCACAACTAAAGATGCCGCACTCCGCAATGAAGATCCCGTGTGCCGCAACTAAGATCCGGTGCAGCCAAATAAATAAATAACAATTTAAAAAAAAAAAAAAAAAGGAAAAAAAAAAGAAAATAATGAGTATGAATGAATGTTGTAAGTAGTTTCCTGTAGTTTCCAAACTACAATGTTATAAGTAGTTTCCTACCCTAAAGAAAGGGTAGCCAAGCATGCTGCAATGAAAAGGGCAAGAAAGGGGGTTTGGAGATACTAAAAGTACCATGGTTTAGCTTACATCACAAATTATTCTGCATTTATGCAACTGCCCTCAGCAGGGGCTAACTCCGTGATTTTTATATACCTTGCCCTTTGTGTCTTTTATTAACTGGGACTGGCAGATAAAACAACCATCTAGATGAGCTAAAAATAAAACATATTTAAAACTCTCTCCTTTCTTATTGCTCACAGCACAAAGATGTTAACAATAATTTTGTTGATTTCCAATCAGCTCATTATCTACTTTTATATTTATGTACATGTGTGGTTAGAGAAACTAACAGCTCAGAGGGCCAGTGTGTGCAATCTAATTTGAAATGAAACAAGAAAAATACACTTGCCCTGAGTCTTATATCGCTGCTTCAAGTGATCTGATTAGCTGACACCTAACTCTTTATCTTCAGTTTAACATTGGAACCGTTTTCTATAATAAGTATATTTATATTCAAACTGATATGAATGTTTAAGGATTTTTTTCAGCTTTCTGTATTGTTGGTGTTTCTGTAGATTATATTAACATAAGAAAAAAAAAAGGCTTTTCTTTTTAAAAAGATATCCTACAAGTCCCTTAGAGAAATGAGTGATTGTAGGTTTTTTGCAGGAAATGTGCAAAACGAGCATGGAACAACTTGCCATACCAGGAGGCAAGGAGGCTTTCAGGAACTACCAGGTTATATCCAAAAAGACAAGCCAAGGTGATGAGGCTTGGCTCCTACATCAGTCAAATGTAGGAAAATCTGAGTGGCAAAGAGAATAACAACTGCAATGAAATGGAACACATCATATTAAAATCCACGAGTCTGTAATCTTAAAAGTTATTTTTATTCTTCTTTCTCTAATTGCTTTAGGTGCAAAGTTAGGTTGTTTATTCGAGATGTTTCCTGTTTCTTAAGGTAGGACTGTATTGCTATAAACTTCCCTCTTAGAACTGATTTTGCTGCATCCCATAGGTTTTGGGTCGTCGTGACTCCATTGTCATTTGTTTCTAAGTAGTTTTTGATTTCCTCTTTGATTTCTTCAGTGATCACTTCGTTATTAAGTAGTGTATTGTTTAGCCTCCATGTGTTTGTATTTTTTACAGATCTTTTCCTGTAATTGATATCTAGTCTCATAGCGTTGTGGTCGGAAAAGATACTTGATACGATTTCAATTTTCTTAAATTTACCAAGGCTAGATTTGTGAC
>NC_041222.1:51437030-51438112 GCF_002837175.3 Physeter macrocephalus
GTTGTGGTCAGAAAAGATACTTGGTATGATTTCAATTTTCTTAAATTTGCCAAGGCTAGATTTGTGACCCAATATATGATCTATCCTGGAGAATGTTCCATGAGCACTTGAGAAGAATGTGTATTCTGTTGTTTTTGGATGGAATGTCCTATAAATATCAATTAAGTCCATCTTGTGTAATGTATCATTTAAAGCTTGTGTTTCCTTATTTATTTTCATTTTGGATGATCTGTCCATTGGTGAAAGTGGGGTGTTAAAGTCCCCTACTATGATTGTGTTACTGTCGATTTCCCCTTTTATGGCTGTTAGTATTTGCCTTATGTATTGAGGTGCTCCTATGTTGGGTGCATAAATATTTACAATTGTTATATCTTCTTCATGGATCGATCCCTTGATCATTATATAGTGTCCTTCTTTGTCTCTTGTTATAGTTTTTACTTTAAAGTCTATTTTGTCTGATATGAGAATTGCTACTCCAGCTTTCTTCTGATTTCCATTTGCATGGAATATCTTTTTCCATCCCCTCACTTTCAGTCTGTATGTGTCCCTAGGTCTGAAGTGTGTCTCTTGTAGACAGCATATATATGGGTCTTGTTTTTGTATCCATTCAGCCAGTCTGTGTCTTTTGGTGGGAGCATTTAATCCATTTACATTTAAGGTAATTATCGATATGTATGTTCCTATTACCATTTACTTAATTGTTTCGAGTTTGTTCTTGTAGGTCTTTTCCTTCTCTTGTGTTTCTTGACTAGAGAAGTTCCTTTAGCATTTGTTGTAAAGCTGGTTCAGTGGTGCTAAACTCTCTCAGCTTTTGCTTGTCTGTGAAGGTTTTAATTTCTCCATCAAATCTGAATGAGAGTCTTGCTGGGGAGAGTAATCTTGGTTGCAGGTTTTTCTCCTTCATCACTTTAAATATATCCTGCCACTCCCTTCTGGCTTGCAGAGTTTCTGCTGAAAGATCAGCTGTTAACCTTATGGGGATTCCCTTGTGTGTTATTTGTTGTTTTTCCCTTGCTGTTTTTAATATGTTTTCTTTGTATTTAATTTTTGATAGTTTGATTAATATGTGTCTTGGAATGTTT